>NC_089758.1:14836733-14839233 GCF_040412425.1 Macrobrachium rosenbergii
TATATATATAACTGAATATATGTGTATACATATATGTACTAGTATATATGTATACATAAATGTATACATACGCAAAAAAATACATAACTCACTCCCACGTATGTATATATATATATATATATATATATATATATATATATATATATATATATATATATATATATATATAAATATCTAAAAATTTTCTAGGATAAAACCGAGTTTTATTTTCTCAGATTTGCCCTTTCCACGGGTGAGAGACAAATCTGCAAAATG
Source organism: Macrobrachium rosenbergii (assembly GCF_040412425.1). Lineage (NCBI taxonomy): Eukaryota > Metazoa > Arthropoda > Malacostraca > Decapoda > Palaemonidae > Macrobrachium > Macrobrachium rosenbergii. The sequence goes on from NC_089758.1 coordinate 14,836,989, forward strand.
AACTTACAAAAGTAATGTAAAGATTAAAAGTGGACTGAATAAATTAGAAGCTTACAGTTTCTGTGTTGGCAAATAAGCTAGAATTCCATGTATTAGGAAAGGCAAGGCTTTCGGTTCTTCATAAGAGTGAAAAAAGAAAATATAATTTACGGTGCAATGTACGAAAATATAAAAATCATTCTCGAGACAAAATAAAAAAAAAAAAAAATTAATTCAGGTTCAGGCGCCTAAGTGAAAGTGAAAAACAAATTTGTTTTTGTAAAACTACGTTCGTCACGCGAATGGGATTAAACCACTAGCAGTCATCTCGTTTTCCTATCCATCTTTCATCAGATCTGCCTTTGGCTGGTGCTGTACTGATATAATATTATATAAAAACAATTCCAAGAAAACTTACATAATTATAATGACAATAACTAAGCCTTGATCCGCTATTTGTCTTCATCTCTACCGGAACTTACTGTATTTCTGGTCATTAGAAGCTGTTCCGCAGATGAGTGGGAAATCAAGTAATGATGCGTTTTCCAAAGCTGAATATTTATCTTTTTTCAAATGCAGACACAGAAAAGACTACAAACCTAGCCCTATTCTATTTTTTGTTCCCAGGTTACCTAGAAGTAATAGTGGAATTTTGGCATACAACTACATTAGAGATGTTATCAATAAGCCATGTAACAGAGAGAGAGAGAGAGAGAGAGAGAGAGAGAGAGAGAGAGAGAGAGAGAGAGAGAGAGCAGTTATTAGAGAAGTTATAAATAAGCCATGTAACAGAGAGAGAGAGAGAGAGAGAGAGAGAGAGAGAGAGAGAGAGAGAGAGAGAGAGAGAGAGCAGTTATTGGAGATGTTATTAAGAAGCCATGTAACAGTGAGAGAGAGAGAGAGAGAGAGAGAGAGAGAGAGAGAGAGAGAGAGAGAGAGAGAGAGAGAGAGAGAGAGAGAGAGAGAGAGACAGACAGACAGACAGAGATAGTTCTTCAAACAGGACAAGAGGCAGGCAATTCATTGTTTGAAACAACAAAGGGTGACCGTGTATTGAACAGATACTTCGTCAATATCGTGTCCCGTGATTTATCTTACGCTTCTCAGTCTCCAATACGTTAGTATTCACGTGTCAGTTTGTTTCAGAATTATAACTACATTCCTCGCGTCCCCAACTGGAAACTAACAACCTTGTATATTGACAACTGCATTTTTTATTCTCCTGTAAATTTTTTCATGAAATTCAGGGCATGGTTTTTTTTTTTCATTGAGTTCCAGGATGGATAACAGGAAATTCTTGAAAAAGGATGTGTACACGAATATTTCCCATTCTAAAAAAACTCAATGTGGATTTATTGAAAGCAAAAAATAACACTACCACCACTAATAAACAGCGTTTTCTATGATCTATTTTTTTAATTCTAGGTGCAGTGCATCATCGCAAGCTTTCATGGTGAGAAAAATTATTCAATTATAAAAGAACAAACTTTCGTTCTTATTGTACATATATATATATATATATATATATATATATATATATATATATATATATATATATATATATATATATATATATATATATATATATATATATATATATATATATATATATATATATATATATATATATATATATATATATATATATATATATATATATATGTGTGTGTGTATGTGTGTGTGTGTGTATATATATATATATAAATATAAAAATATATATACTGTATATATATATATACACAAAACCCATACGACTTTGTTTTTCACCTACCTTCGGAAAGTTGCTCACGTTGGTAGCTGACCGCAACGGTTTTTGATCTCTCTCTCTCTCTCTCTCTCTCTCTCTCTCTCTCTCTCTCTCTCTCTCTCTCTCTCAAAATGCCCTAAAGTATTGAAGTATTGTGTGGAAATTAAACCCTGTGTACAAAAATAGTTTATTCTGTGAAGCTGAAATATAACAAGTTAAAAACATGGTAAATAAGAAAATTGCTAAAAGAACAAAAGAATATAAATTAAATAATAAACGAATATCTTCCCCAAAACCATCTTGGTAAACACCAAAGTTATAAATGGGATTCTTCCCCATTTCAACTCAATAATAATAATTCGTCTCATTGCATCAAGTGTCTTTTTGTCACACTTCCTGGTTACGTTACATGCATGTCTGTGCATATGCATGACTAATCATGGTTCCATTGAAACATCGATTTCAGCAAGGAATCGGAGCCTGGAATTCCAATGTCCGGCTATCACTGTTTCTCGCCCG
>NC_089758.1:14844233-14859233 GCF_040412425.1 Macrobrachium rosenbergii
AGACAATATAAGTCTCTGGCAAGTTTGTTGCATGCATCTTGATACCTTCCTTGCTTCACATATTCGGAGACTTTCCTCCTTTTTCATCTTATCATCATTCGTTATGACTGCTCCCAAACGAAAAACTTCTATTCTTTCACCACCCATATTAGCATACATTTTCAAACCCTTTCACTAGCCTCCGTAGTTTCTTTCTCACCACTTGCTAAAGTCAGTACTGCACTATATAACCGGCAAACATCAACCGCTCCACTCCCCATTCATAATTCCAGCTCTTATCAACTAAATTACAATAGCATCTTCTGTCCTTTTTTGACTTCTCGTATCACCCCAGCCCCAAAGATACCAGACAGTCATGGAAATATAATCCGTATTTGTCTCAGACTTATTTCTACACCAAACAGAGCACTCTTCTGCCTCTCTTTCTCTGGGTTCAAGTTTGCCACAAACACATATTTCCTTTTATCCTCAAACTTCTCGCAATGATAAACAACTGGGCCATAAATACACGTACACACATTCTTCACAGTTGTGTGCGAGTAACTGTTTGCTGAAGGGGATAATCGCTTTAATAACTCACATTTTGACAAGATGTACGAAACGGTTGATGAAGTGGAGTTTTCTGCTCAGTAGGCTCATCATTGGCTTAGCAGTTAATGGAAGGATATGACAATAATTATATATATATATATATATATATATATATATATATATATATATATATATATATATATATATATATATATATATATATATATATATATTGCTCGGAGTGTCACCTCTCCGCAGCCCTCATGTTCCATTTTTGCACCGGCCAATGAAGACTTAGAGGAGTTATTTCTGGTGATAGTAATTCATTTCTCGTCATAATGTTGTTCGGATTCCACAATAAGCTGAAGGTCCCGTTGCTAGGTAACCAGTTGGTTCTTAGCCACGTAAAATAAATCTAATCCTTCGGGCCAGCCCTAGGAGAGCTGTTAATCAGCTCAGTGGTCTGGTTAAACTAAGATATACTTAACTTTTTCTCCATTTTTGCAATCACATCTAGAGGAAGTCCAAGCCCACACACACACACACACAGAGCAAAGGAGACGAGTCTTAAGCCGCATCTTTTTAATTAAAACTTGACAATTGATTTGTCAGGATCTTTGTACTTTCCCTCGTTGAACCTCTCCTACATCGAGTGCTTTGTGCTTCACCCCCCTCTGTGACTTTCCCTGGCCGAAAACTCCTCTTTTCCAGGCTAGACCGGCATCCAGGACGTGACACGTGAAACACCCGAGGGCGGTAACGGAATTCGCGCACGAAGAATCTTTCGCACCAGTGCGCCCAGGGCGGTAAACACCGGCAGAGAGAGAGGACATGTAAGGCCGGGTCAGGGGTCAACAGGCAGGCCGACCGGCGACTGACCCAGTATAAACCATAGAGTGCTACTCTGTCCCTGAGCACACTTCTCGAACTTGGCTTGACCGATAGCCTACCCACCAAGTGCCGCCTTAGTGCCAGTCGTAGCATGGCCACTCTCTCGGTGGCTATGGTCGTAGAAGTCCCACTGAACGAGTATCCTTTTGACGCTACATCCGCGGATCTTCGCTCCATGAACAAGGTACTGTGTGGTTGAGGGAGTGCTCGGTCAACTTAACTTTTCTCTTATCTCACACTGCTTCAATTTTCACTTGTGTTTTCTTAAGACCCTAACAAATTGTCGGTAACCCACAATCAGTGTGTTAAAGTATCAATTACAGGTACATGAGTATATTTTGATGTCACCTCCTTCAGCCTCAGCACTCCCGTTGTACATACAGTATTAAACTGTGATTTGGCTCATCCAGTGATCGTTTTCCTTTGTGTGTATCGCGCTGTGAAATCATCTGTCTCCACTGTTCGCTACGTCCATCCATCAAGCAATCAATTGTTATTTATCAACCTTAATTCTTTATTGTGTTGCCACTCAATTTTAACACTTGTATTAATTCGCTTAAAATATGCCAATAGCCGAGCGTAATTGACTTTCTGAGCAATTTAAATACATTTAATTATTTCAGACCCAGAAATTCTCTCCGGTGTCCTTCCCTTGCGTTATTAGATAACTTAATCCTACTCTTTTACGTGTGTGTTGGTTCCCCGTTCAGATGTGTAACTGCCAAGGTAAGAACTCCTAACTTCACTAACACATGTAATATATATATATATATATATATATATATATATATATATATATATATATATATATATATATATATATATATATATATATATATATATATATATATATATATATATGTGTGTGTGTGTGTGTGTGTGTTTGCATGTGTGCATGTTTATCTTTACTACATTTATCTCTTTCTTTGTAGTTTTCAGATATAGACACAACCTCACCCAATACATTTTTAATGATTATTACCTAATTCCATCTGATACAAAAAATTTTAGTTGGAAATATAGGGGAACACAAATGTGAAAGTTTATGCAAAGGAAATTATGAACTCTCATTCAGTATTTTGATAAATTAAAAGTAAAACGACATACAATTAAATAACTACATTATTAGATCATATATATATATATATATATATATATATATATATATATATATATATATATATATATATATATATATATATATATCAAAGTGTAAGTGACATATTCTTTGAAGATTTTTTATACATGAGCTACATTCTATTCAAGTTTATAAACGCATGATAAAATTTCGCTAAAGAAAAAAGATATACCTTTATTCATTTTCAACATGTCAAAGGAAATCATTTTTTTTTATCACAAAAGCTGATAAAAATTACTAAACATTCTTCCCTATAATAATCATTCAAGCGAAAGTATAATCTATAATGGTTAGTTGTAATAAAATTCGTAAATAACCTGTAATTATTTTCTCTTCGCAATTATTCTCCATCATCAAAGTGTACCAGAAATCATATATTCAGTCGCTCGTTTATCTGTTAATTTTCCGTCAAAATATATTCGGAGAATATTTATGAATTTGAATGAAATTTTGGATATGGTGTCTGGTATGAGCATACAATAGCAGCTCAGATGTTCTTTCTTTCATATTTCTTGGATATGATTACTGCATAAATTTTCTAAAGTCGCCTTAGTTGATAATTCAAATGAATTTAGAATGAAGGCATTTTCTAAGGTCGTTCTGGTTGGTAATTATAATATTTCAGAATAAAAAATATAAAAAACGTTTGCTGCTATGACCTATTAAAAACTAAGGTAAGGCGCATGTAATATGTTGATAACAGATCAGTATCGACTTAAAAAAAAAAAAAAAAAAGAATTGGTGTCTCCACATTGAGGAGGAAGCATGACGCTCCGAAACCGTAAGTGGTTCTGAATATATTGGTTCTCCAATTTGTGGTTTTTATGTTTTATATGTCCTATTATTTCTACATACTTCGCATATGTCATTGATATTTATATTCCAACTTACCTTTATTAGTAAAAAATGAAGAGTCAAACTACTGATTTCAATTCAAATCAAAGGCGTGTCACATCTATATATGATTATAAAAAATGTTTTCAGGCACAATACAACTCTAACGATTATAGCGCCCTTCCCCTTAAACCGGGTTCCCTTCCCCAAGCCGATAATGTTTGGGATAACTAAATCACGAGCATCGATTTCCAAATATCTCTCGCTATGTGGAGACGAACATAGAATAACACTTTGGGGACCATTAACAAACGGGAGGTAAATTTTCTGGATTATTGACATTTCCATTTTTCTCCTGCAGTCTTAATTCTCCTGGATTTCCTCCCATGTCCTTCATTCCCCTCTAACGTTTTATCTTCTGTGATTATGTAACTCGTCTGGTCTAGTGGAGGGAAGTAGCTTTAAGGGAAGGTTCCCTCATTTTGTGAGGAGCCTGATGGGACTTGCGTAAGACTTCAGTGGTTTTTGTTTATAGTGAAAGTTTCATAAGAGGTTATATTAATTTTAAGCTTCTGTGATCCCCAAAATAAAATAGCGTTAAGTGAATAAGAACGTTAGTTCATGCAGTTCTTCATTGGATGGGTCGATATCGTACTCGGCTAGCACTCTCCTAGGCCCGCGTTCGATTCTCCAGCCGGCTAATGAAGAATTAGAGGAATTTATTTCTGGTGATATAAATTCATTCCTCGGTATAATGTGGTTCGGATTCCACAGTAAGCTGTAGGTCCCGTTGCTAGGTGACCAATTGGTTCTTAGCCACGTAAAATAAATCTAATCCTTCGGGCCAGCCCTAGGAGAGCTGTTAATCAGCTCAGTGGTCTGGTTATACTAAGCTATACTTAACCTTTCAAGGACTGGAAAGCGTAGGTGTGCTAAGTGATTTGAACTCAAAAGTGAGTGATGGGAGGAGAGGGAAGGTGTGATAGCCATGTTTGGAGGACTTAAGAGCTAAAGAAAGGAAAGAACATCCTTTGAAGATATTTCGAATGCTGACCCGTGAAAATAACTTTTCTCTAAAGGAGAATTTCATAAATACACACGGAATACAAACAAAAAAAAAATTATAAAGAAAAGATTTTGTTATTCAGTGTGTCCCTACTGAGAAAATATATATGAAATAAGGGGCAGGAGGTATATAAGATCAGTAATATGGTGTAAGAATGTATTGCTGAGAGAGGAATTTCACGCGTGGAAGAACTCACCAAATACAGCACAGGGTGTCCATTACCTGCTTTTTATTACTTTATACAACTGGCTGGCAAATTCCATCAAACAAATTCTCAGATTAAGCACGAAAGCAATTGTATAAAATATGACGGACCTAATATGACATTGATAAAGAAATATGAAAATCTGCATAGGTTATATACTTTATAATGTTTTTAATGAAACAAGAAAACTGGTGATTCACTTACAAAATGGCACTGAATTCAAACATTATAATGTGCTCTTCCAAGGCTCTTTCTTTATGCCTTAGAGGCCTTTGTAAAACATGTTAATGCATATCGACATCCACAACATACTCAGTGACTTTATTTCTTCAATTATACTGAGTTGAAATATAAGACGCTAGAGCATTTAATGAAAATAAAGATAGATGCTTAAATCTATTCTCTGGCTTCCATAAACATTATCAATGATTATTACTCAGCTTCTCTAGCGGTGGCAGACGCACGATACTGGGCTAAACTTAACCTTATATAAAATAAAAACTGCCAAGGCTAGAGGGCTGCAATTTGGTAAGGTTGATGATTGGTGGGTGGATGATCAACATACCAATTTACAGCCCACTAGAATCAGTAGTTTTTAAGATCCGAGGGCGTTTAATGTCGAATTAACTTTATCTTGGGAATAACTTACACCCCAAGGGACTCATTATTGGTAAGCATATCTGAACCGACCAAGGTATAGCGAATTCGATATTGAAATACATTGTACACATACATACATACATACATATATATGTATATATGTATATATATATATATATATATATATATATATATATATATATATATATATATATATATATATATATGTAAAGAATACAACTACTTTATTATTATTTCCCATCTGAAAAGTAATCAAAAGTAGATCAAAAGTAAGGTCCATATCTTAAAATCACGTCTCGATCAGATTTTCAGGTAGTCAGTCTTTAAATACAAGACTTTCCCATTTTCTCATCTGGACGAGCTTCTAATTATTCTGGTTATCAAAAAACCGCTAAACCCAATCGGTTTGCATAGAGAGAGAGAGAGAGAGAGAGAGAGAGAGAGAGAGAGAGAGAGAGAGAGAGAGAGGTTTTTATTTGCAACAGCTCTTTTAATACTTAGAACCTTTTATCGACAGTATTTTTATTTGGCAGATATCGATCCAATTACTCACCCTCGTTCTTCCCCTTGTCCGGAAGTGTAATCAGATTACACCAAGCGGCGCCTCTTGTTTGTTCAGTGAAAAATTTGATCGAAAGTCGATGGTATAGGGAGATAGGGTAGGCAGTGTCTTATATACTCTTGTCACATATCATTCGTCCTTATTTCACCAACGAACGGGGAAACAGAAGTATATGAAATGTATGGCTGCGACGTGTATATAGCGTTTTTATGAGCCTTTTCATCTTCATAGTGTAGTGTTAGATTACGGTAAAAGACTTTCATGTATTGTGACTTATCATAGGGATGAATACAAGCGTTGAGGTTAAGGAAAACTGCAAAGTAGTTGAGGAATTGACATTTTTTGCTTCAATTTATAAATGGGCGTCGCAGGAGCTAAGGTCATCGACAAAGAAACGATAAATAAATGAACTTTGACCTACATGTGTACGTTTTAATCTTCCTAATTAATGTGCAAGTTTTGTCTGTTTAATGCTACAATTTTTGCAACACAGATTCCCGTAGTCATTATTGCAGGTAACTGAGGCTTAAATAAGCAAGATATCTCGTCTCGATTGTAAGTCTTAAGGATAATCAAAGTACACATGTTTCTTTAAGACTCCATACATTCATATTTCTCTCTCCAAAGCTTTTATGGTACAGAAAGAAACGTACAGCCAGCCAGTCTGATCGAACTCAATCAGTCTGAGGATAAGCCTTTTGAGTAGAGATCTCCTTTGAAATTCTAATCTAAGTAGCCTTATGCAAAGGAACGAAACAAGGCAGAAGCACGATTATGGCTAAATTTAACCTTAAATAAAATGAAGACTACAGAGGCTAGAGGGCTGCAATTTGGTATGTTTGATAATAGGAAGGTGGATAATCAACACACCAATTTGCATCCCTCCAGCCTCAGTAGTTTTTAAGATATGAGGGCGGACAGAAAAAGTGCAGACAGAATAAAGTGCTGACAGAAAGAAGTGCGGACCGACAGACAAAGCCGGCACAATGGTTTTCTTTTACAGATGACTAAAAGTATTAGGCTTCGAGTGAAGTTATCTAAAAATACAAGAAACAAAGGAATTACGTTATCTTAGAAGAAGAAGAAGAAGAAGAAGAAGAAGAAGAAGAAGAAGAAGAAGAAGAAGAAGAAGAAGAAGAAGTCAAGGTCCGATGGATCACAAAGGATGAGTGGAGTGGAGTACCGTGTCGCTCCCAGAAATCCGAAATTCGATAAACGCGTGACTTTGGAAAATATTTATCGATGAACGGAAAGACCAGGCAAACGAATACGGCCCTAGAGTAAACCAGGGAATTAAGTCGACGAATTAACAGGAAAACATAGACAGACAGACGGAGAAGATTAGGTAACATTCAGACAATTTACACTACGTGCTTTATTCACACATGTGAATGTATGATTTTTTCAACATTAACCCTTTTCTTTTCGGGAAGGGTGGTGCCAGAAGGGCACGGTCCTCCGGTTTCTCTGCTAGTCGTTAGGGATGAGGTTGCAAGACCAGCGTCCTTTTCTTATTCCATTCCCAATAGATACAGGTATCCATATAAACCTGGGTGGATTAGTGGGTAGTAGGAACACCACAGACCATAATTCCAGTAGACGTGATCCGAGGAACACATCTATACCATATATATACTCATATATGTGTATGTATGTATGTATGTATGTATGTATGTATGTATGTATGTATGTATGCATGTATACATGCATACTTAATCTACCCTTGAACATCCAACTCTATCATGCCTTCTATAGATGATATTTTGCTTTGAAGAAAAAGAGCACAGATTTTACAACCAGAGACCCACGTCTTTATCTAGCACAGTGTCGAAGAAAATTAAATAAAAAAAAAAAAAAGCAATTAGTTCAAGACTTAACTCACAGGCTTTTAAGATTCGTGAAAAACAGAAGGAGGAAGAAAAGTTTCAAATTATGATTTAAGGGAATGGGAATAGAAAAAAAAGTGTTAGAAAAGAGACGAGGAAAAACGCCTGCTATTTTTGGAGTTGAATAATTCCTTTGCTTTTAGGCTTAATTAACACAGATAGTCTGTTATCAGGTTATTAGTACAAATTAAATGTCTACAGTCGTCGCATACTATTGAACGCGCATATTTCTTCCATGTAAGTCTGTTAAATATGAATGAAACTGACCATTTAAGTGTTTTAAATATGAATGAAACTGGCCGACAAAGACTAGTGCATTAATTTCTCAAGTATTCGTTCACCCTTCCCAGTTGCCAACCGTTGTCCATGGCTGCATTAAGGTAATTATGTAATATGATATCATATATTAAGAGTCAAAATTGGGAGAGAAAGTTCCTGAGTTGCCAAAGGCAAGGGTGTTCTCTTCCCTCTCAAGGTCTGCAACACCCAGTACATCTTCCATTCCCCACCTTCCGGATCCCCTTCAAAATACCCAGTTATTCCCCTCAATCCATATAACCGAAGTCAGAATCACCAACACAACTGGAACAGGGTCAAACATTTATATTTATGAGCGAGTGGATCTATTATAAAAGCTCTCCACCCAACACACGCGGAGTCTAAATGTATTTTTCCTTTATAGACTTCGAAAATCATCGTTCATTTTCTAAACTGAATGGCACAGCCATTTTTTATCAGTTACAAAGGGGCCTTCGGTGGATTTAGGCCTAAAATTGGAAAGGCCACAGCATCTGAAATTATTCTCCAAAACGGTTTCCGCTCACTGGTATCTTTTCAAGAAGCCTAACATCTCTCTTGGCTAGTGGTACAATTTAAGAGGAAATAAAATGATAAAATGGTGTGTGTGTGTGTGTATGTATGTATATATATATATATATATATATATATATATATATATATATATATATATATATATATATATATATATATATATATATATATATATATATTTTTCATGATGTTGCCTTGTAATACGTATATCCTCCTATGATTTTGACATGTTGAATTTTTTTCATGTTTATGTTTAATGATAATGGTTGTTGAAGTGTCATATTTAGTTTGACATCAGATCTCAAAAGTACTAATGATAACTTGATAGCGTAATTTAGAATTGTTGTTATAATTTTAATAGTAACGTAATTTAGAACGAATATCTTTCTTGGTAAAAGCGTAGTATGTGAACACGTGTGTGTGTCATTTCAGTTGTCATCAGTTCAGATAAGAGGGAACGCTTTGTTTTGGGTTAGCGATGACAGATTTGCAAAACAAACGCCGATTCGTCCCATACGGGCTCAAGACGAGTGATTTCATGTTGTTGCATGCGTTGTTTGAGTCACGTTCGCCACTTTGAGAGAAAGAATACGTGTCCTGATCAATTACGTCATGTTTTGTAAGATGCGTTCAAAACGTTTTGCTGGGATGACGTAACTTTCCTTCTAGAAGCTTCTCCATTGTATCTCGCACCCAAAACGCTTTAATGACGTCACCTCCTGCTTCTAGAACTTTTGTATCTCATTACCCAAAATGCTTTAATGACATCATGTAATTGCTTCACGTATTACTGGAATCCTAAAATTTGTTTCATTCTGATTTCTGAGACCAGTCGATTTGGTTCCATATCTCTCTCTCCTCTCTCTCATTCCTAATTAGGAAGAGATTACTTTTAACGTAAATTTTTGTGGTCACTTTTAACATTAACTTTTGAGATCTGAATTTAGCAAAGTTATTTAGTTCATAACGGCGCCTGGTAAAAAAAGTGTATTGTAACGCAGCTGCAGCAAGTGATTTACAGAGGTTTTCAAAGTTGTGTAAGGTAACGTGAAATTTTACTTATTGATACCATGGTATGATAAGTTAGGAGGTTATGGTGTGATAAGTTAGGAAATTTTTGAACAAGTGAAATCATTATTGATAAATCTTACGTGTATTTTTGTGTGTTTTTCTATTTACAATTTCTTTATATTTTCACATTTTTATGTTTGTGATGTAACATTTATTTACATAGCATTGTAAATATTTCTTGGTAATTTAACATTGCATACTTTGCATACTTAATTTAACATTGCATACTTAATTTAACATTGCATACTTAATTTAACATTGCATACTTGATTTCATTTATTGAGATTTTCTTTTAAATCTTGAGTAATCCTTGATAGTTTAAATTTTGCTTGATTAATTTAAATTCCTGATAAAGTTTTTTGTGAATTAGTTTTGTTTCATAATTTAATTCAAGAATTCATTGAGTTTTGTGTTATTTTCAACTAATAGTAAATTTTTTCAGATTGTGAATTCTAATTAATTGTGAATTCTAGTTATAAACTTTGAATCTGAAAATAAATTTCTGTATTTAACATTTTTTAGAAAACAGTGTTTCATTTATTGATCACCAGTGAATAGGATTGATTGTGTGTGCATAAGGCAAAGTGATAAACATGTTTTGTTCTTTTAGTTTTGCTAAAGTGAATTAAGACCAGGGAAACAGTTAGAGTTTTTGATGGATGATGCCCTTTTACTCTAGAAGATTTCTAGTTTAATTTTTGATACCTCACATATTCTGACGAACTTAGTTTGATTTTCAAGTGATTGATAAATAAGTTTTTTCTTAAGGGATCACTGTTACCTTTAGAGTACTCAGTCGTAACAATTAATGTTATGAGAGTTCAGGTATCTGGCTGAAGTGAGGTATATTTTGAATCTTGAGATTAGTTGTGTAATAACCAGGTACTTGATACGCATCGTGACAATATATATATATATATATATATATATATATATATATATATATATATATATATATATATATATATATATATATATTATAAATGAATATGTGTGTGTGTGTATTTGTGATAACCACAATGCCTTCTTAATTTCTCGGATTCTTCATATTTTTTTTACGCTTGTCACTACAAAGCTTAAGATCCAAATGGTAGAATATGAAATAATTCTGATGTCTGTAGCAAGATTAGAACGAGGTCACTATTGAGGGGCCGCTCCAGGCCTACCTCCTGGTTTTACATTAGTCCCCGCCCCTGCTCAGGTCAAGAAACAGGGCGTGAGGTTATTGGCCCCATCCTTAAGCATTTGCCGAGATACCGGAAGTATTTATCCTTCTAGATAGCACTGGAAATTTGTCTGAGGGGTTTGTTCAACCTTGCTAGAACAATCTACCAACAAACCTGATTACATTACGCGGGTCGTTGAATTCCAACGGAAGTTTCAGCACGGGGAGGATAACATGAAGGCATTCACAGAAACTCGCGATAATTAACTTCAGGGTCAAAGGAATCTTCCTTAGTTAATATTAACTTTATTGTTAATAGTTGAACACCTTTTGAAGGAGAGGCAGGCTATATCAGGTAACAAACGGAATTTGTCGTCATATCTGCGTCTCCCAAATACCTCAGTTGGCAGAAGTGCATGTAAATTCTTTATGTTTTGCAAGGCACTTAGCGTACTTTCGCTCATATGTTCACCTTTATGATTATAAGCAAATACAGTTACGAGAGAGAGAGAGAGAGAGAGAGAGAGAGAGAGAGAGAGAGAGAGAGAGAGAGAGAGAGAGAGAGAGAAATTAGTGATTTATAATCACACGTGGAGAACGTGAAGAACATAAAAGGGACGTTTTTAGTTCGTCCTACAAATCTCTCACAAAAATCGAGTCATCGGGAATGGATTTTGCATTCAATTTTCCTCCCTTGTCCCCATACCTTTGATATTCACTAGAGAGGATTTCTTTTTTTTACATAAATAAAAAAACGCTTCGTTTTGGGATCCCAAAGGAGCCACAGTGACGAATACATCGGCGATGAGTTTTATAGCGCTTTTTGTAGAGACATTTCTCGTCATTTATTGAAGAAAAAAGTTACAGAATTGTCTGGAACATAAAAAAGACAAATTTTCCCGCAGTCGCACAACAATGACTAAAATGGAATATTAACGACATATTTGACATGGAAAATCTACTTGCTTCAAAATTACACAAAATTTATTACAGAGCGGCGATAAGCATGTATATGTGTGTGTGTGTGTGTGTGTATGTGGCGTGAGAGAGAGAGAGAGAGAGAGAGAGAGAGAGAGAGAGAGAGAGAGAGAGAGAAATGCTGTTACATATATATTTGCTTATTTGCATGTCCATGTACGAAACAATTTGTGTGAAGGGTCACTATATTTTGAAAAGAATGAAACTATTTCTTGACTTTTGATAAATGCAGCAGATAAGAGTATTTTTTTAATACATACATACATATATGAAGGTTTAAATGCATCCAAATAGACAAATAAAATATTAATATATATATATATATATATATATATATATATATACATATATATATATATATATATATATATATATATATATATATATATATATATATATATATTATAATCACTTTTGTACGTGATTCATTTATCACACATTACCACAGGTGAAAAATAAGAGATGGGGTGTAGGTCCTGACCGGTTTCGACTTTATTGTCAAGCCATTGACGAAGGACTGATACAGAGTATTAGAAGTCACAAATGTATATACTACAGGAACAGTACTGACGAACATACGCAACCGTTAGAGACTACATATCCACCCACAGGCCGGTGTCAAGGTAGGAGTGTGATTTTTAGCCAAATGAGTTTTAAAGGCCACCCCTACCTTGACACCGGCCTGTGGGTGGATATGTAGTCTCTAACGGTTGTGTATGTTCGTCAGTACTGTTCCTGTAGTATATATATTTATGACTTCTAATACTCTGTATCAGTCCTTCGTCAATGGCTTGAAAATAAAGTCGAAACCGGTCAGGACCTACACCCTGTCTCTTATTTTTCACCTGTGGTAATGAGTGATATATATATATATATATATATATATATATATATATATATATATATATATATATATATATATATATATATATATATATGTATATATATATAAAAACTATAAAATGAGAGAGAGAGAGAGTAGTGTCGCCAGGGGAAAATCCTCCTAAGAGAATTTTCCAATGTGGGAGTAGAGTATCGTCCTTTCCGCCATCGACAACTCCAGAGAATCCGATCAAGAGGATTTTCTTAAGAACAGAAGGAAGAAGGCTGCCTTCTTTCCTCTGTTTTCTTCCGTAGGCGACAGATAGATCGATAGACGGAGTGAGAAACAATACAGAGAATGGGAATGGCTGAGAAGGAGTGAGAAGGACAGGAAGAAAGGTTTTATTTGATACCTTGTCATAATTCGAAGTCCCGTTTAGTAACGGAGGAAAGAAAGAAATAGTGAGATCGAGGAAGTAAGTTAAAAGAGAGTCAGGCGCTTTAGGCAATCGGGTTTCCACGCCTTGATGTTTGAGAGAGAGAGAGAGAGAGAGAGAGAGAGAGAGAGAGAGAGAGAGAGAGAGAGAGAATTACTTAATCTACCAAAAATATTTAAATCGCATACAGCTACTTGTAAACGGGGTTTCGTGTCCGTTCCATATAAGTTCCCAGGCAAATACTGCACGATTCAAACAAACTCTGTCCCTTAAAGATAATTTTATAGGGAAAACAATTAATAAAACAGATTGCAAAAATCCTCAAAGGAAGCTACTTTTTTTTTTTAATGATTCTTAGATCACATGCGCTGCCATTATCAGCAAAGCAATTTAAACTTGGTAATTATGGATGCCCGTGTTCTCCTGTTCTTTATCGCCCCTCATTGTTTATCACTGTCTTTCTGCAGCTCTTTCATTCGGTTATGACTTTTAAATTAGACCAATCAGTCCAGTAATGTAAATATCATATTATGGTTTAACGTTCTTATAGCATACGAAAAATCTGAAGCCATATTCTAACAAAGTACGAATTGGAATAGGAATGTAAAATTTAGGCCAAAGGCCAAGCGCTGGGACCTATGAGGTCATCCGGCGCTGAGAATGATGTTGAAACAATTGTTAAGAGAGGGTGGAAAGATGAAAGAAAGAGAATATGAGCGGAGATACCGGTAAAGGGAATGAAAGGGGCTGCAGCTATGGGCCGAAGGGACGCTGCAAAGAACCTTAAGCAATGGCCCCCACAAAGAAAAATATTAAAAAACACCTTTGAGCTTCTGTACCCTGAGAAAAAGGTAACTTTATAACGAGGCGCGAGCAAGAGGCAAGTCAAGGTATTTTAATTTACTGACATTTGTTTAAGATTAACCAGCTTGTGCTGGCACGGGCTCTTGCTCATAGAGCAGCCCGTAATCACTGACGCAAAATTTCTGATAGGTCAAGAACTCTTGCGAGCGCAAAAGTAGCATTTGACATTAGAGGAAAACAAAGAGAGGTCTGACATACAGTCAGATGTGTTTTCTCACACCTGAAGAATGGTTAACAATTCTATATACAAATTTGGAAGAGGTCTCGAATACATATGGTTAGAAAGCTTGCAATACCTTACACACATAAGTAATTACAATTCTGACAAGGACATAAAGTATCTTCTGGAAAATGCATAAAAGATCGCTTGAATCAGGAGCGCTGGATCGTGTCTCCTGAGTCTCGGTGCGCCATGTAACTTTTTGTTTTGAAGAGAGGATACCCTCAGGGTCCCGGCGACAGCTCTGGACTTCACAACTTAACACCCTTTCAGCCTGGGTTATAAAACACGGGGAATTTAATGTTTTAAAGAAGGCCATTTTGAAAAATAACAAGCACGTTATTATCCTTTTGTAGCCAAGCCTTAAAAAACGGAAAATAATGATCTTAGTGGATCCCCATATGAAACGGTCAAGCAAAGTGATTCTCCAATTACCGATTTTAGCAAAGATCTAAGATATAAAGTAAAATAGCACACTTTGCTTTCCCAGTTATTGTAAATAACTCGTACCAATATAATTGAAGGATAGATCACACAAGCAATTATTGTTTCAAAATTACCAGCGAAATCTATCTATACATAATTATACAGTGATCTTCTTATCATCGTAAAACTTATTATGCATAAAAAGTCAGGGTGAATTTTTACTATAGGATGTTCACGATACCTAGGTTACTAACCATTCATTTGAATTTCTAAATCATCAGAATATACAGTTACCAAAGCTTTCAAGTAAAATATCTTAAATTTCATCCAAAACAAAATTTACAATATTATCAAACTTGGTAATTTAAGCTTTAAACACTTCACGACATTTGTGCTGAATGCTCTCTAAATTTGAAGATATTGTTTTTAAATACAACTAAAAAGTCTTTATA
>NC_089758.1:14869233-14896733 GCF_040412425.1 Macrobrachium rosenbergii
TACAGCTTAACAGTTTTATAAAAAGACGTGGGATGATAGTTAACTTTAATATAATAATAATAATAATAATAATAATAATAATAATAATAATAATAATAATAATAATAATAATAATAATAATAATAAAGTTGCGGTTGAAGAAGGGGATACAAATCCTTGAAGAACCTACTGTTTAAGGATACAGGATACTGACGACTCCAAAACGTGGAAGAAAAGTTAATAATAATAATAATAATAATAATAATAATAATAATAATAATAATAATAATAATAATAATAATAATAAATAAAAAACAACGACAACAACAACAACAACAACAACAATAATAATAATAATAATAATAATAATAATAATAATAATAATAATAATAATAATAATAATACAGTTTCTGTTGATATAGGTTAACAGTTTTATAAAAAGACGCGTCAATTTATGATACTACTAAATCTTTAGGATACTTGTCTGTTAAGGCAATGTAACCAAGAGTACATACAATCTCTATAGGTATACTACTTTTAAAGTATATCATGGTTTCAGATGAAGAAATAAGCTTCCTTATTTAATTTTCGTATCATCTCAATCCAAAAGTACAGTTCATTTAAACATATTCATTCGACAAAGTTTCCACATGACAGTTTTCTGTATAGAAAAGTCGAAAAGGAAAAGGAATCTTCGAAAACAATTTAAAGGAAATTTAACACTGAATGGAAACCATTCTTAGAATTTTTTTTATCTTCGATATATACTTTGTTTCCAGGTGCCGCATATCTCTAATACTTTTTCTGGACCCCAATGTCAGCTTTACTCTAGAAGGTTTCGCTATTTTTTATTCATTCTCATCCATGTTAACTAGTCTCATTTTATCCAAATATCACAAAGGTCTCTCTCTCTCTCTCTCTATGCTTTTCACAAGACAAACTGAGAGTAAATGAACTCTACCCTTTGATACTTCTCTTGAAATATATATTAGTAATACATAAAAATTATCAAAACAAAAACTCAAACTCGTAATAAGATTAGAGTCACTGTATCATAAACAGGAATTATCCCTCATTATCTGTTTTGATGACGAAAAAAATTTTAACAATATAAAACGATTCAAGATGAAAAATGTCTAAATCACTTCTCTCTCTCTCTCTCTCTCTCTCTCTCTCTCTCTCTCTCTCTCTCTCTCTCTCTCTCTCTCTTTGTTTGTGTATATATACATATATATATATATATATATATATATATATATATATATATATATATATATATATATATATATATATATATATATATATATATATATATATGTGTGTGTGTGTGTGTGTGTGTGTGTAAATATGTATATGTGTATGTATACATATATATACATACAATATATACATATAAATATATATATTATATATATGTATACATAATATATATATATATATATATATATATATATATATAGAGAGAGAGAGAGAGAGAGAGAGAGAGAGAGAGAGAGAGAGAGAGAGAGAGAGAGAGAGAGAGAGAGAAGATTTACCAAAAAAAACACACTTTATAATAACCACGAAGATAAGGGGATAATGTATAGATGTTTCCGATTAAACAGCTGATAGGGTCTGACACACAAATTTTCAAGAAACTATTGGTTATTGGTTTTGCGGTAATAGAGCTCCAAAGTGATACCTGGCGTGGTTATAGACGACATCAACTGTCAATAATCGAAGAAAAAAATAATGCCTGGCAACTCGTCGTTAACATAATATCGTGGACCCGAAAGTTTGATGAACATGATGACGACCAGAATATTGAAGAGCAAGGAAATAGAATAAAGTAAACTTCACATTTTCAAAATTACACACACAAAAAAAAATGCCCTTCCATGGGTACGCATACGCAAGTTATATAAATATATGAGTACAGAAAGGAGATACAAGCAATGAGCACCATGTTCTTTGGTAGCTTGAATTTCAATATGCATAGGGTTCATCTTCTAAATAATAATAATAATAATAATAATAATAATAATAATAATAATAATAATAATAATAATAATAATAAAATAAAATTCGATAATACATGTACGCATCTATATATCCTATTTGGCTGTATCAACTTTTTACATTCACATCTTTATTTCACCTAATTACTATGTCTGCCTATAAAATGCTAACATTAACTTAGTACTATTTAATACTGTTATAACGACATGACTCATGCTATTAAAATGAAGGATCTAAACGATTTTGTCGATTTAATAGTAAGTTTTTAAGAAGAGTTTTAAGAGTTGGATAGCAGAATAGTCAGAAATGATAGCATAAGTAAAATTACGGAAGTTCCGTACATGGACGAGATAATGATGAAAGGAAGATGGAGATGGCTTGGACATGTCCTTCGCACCACCCCAGGGAGCGCAGTGCGTGATAGTGTCAGCTGAGCTCCGCTACACCCTAAGGAGTTGGAAGACCCAAATATACTAAGATGAGAACTGTGAGACGGGATGCTCGAGATGAGTGGAGATTTGTGAAAGTGAAAGCAATGGAAACATCTGCGTTGCAGAATGTCTTAAGTGATTGATGACGGTCATGCCTATGCATGCTACACCCACAGACACATACATATGTACATACACACACATACATATCTATAGTATATATATATATATATATATATATATATATATATATATATATATAAATATATATATATATATATATATATATATATATATATATATATATATATATATATATATATAGACAGGAGAAGGGCGCAGGAACACATACAGGACCAGTACATACATTTATTCGTCTACGCGTTTCTTGACCCGTGGTCACATCATCAGGACATCATCTACAGTTATAAATTAAAAAGGGACATTCAGCATAAATAGTTAAAAGCAAATATACACAACACATAAAAAAAAACTTAAAATAGAAAATCAGTTGAACTTAAACAATAGCACTTAAATACATTTACACATTAAAGAACCAGTAAAAGAAAACTTAAAATGTAAACTTAAAATGAACTTAATAAAAACTGAGCTTAATAAAAAGGAACTTAAAAATAAACTTAAAAGGTAGAGCAGAAGGCGCACCTCTCAGGATGAAAGAGGAAAACACACTAAAAGAAAACAGCATAAAAACAGGAGGAGGAGGAGGCGGACAAATGTAAACAAACAATCGCATCATGCTATGAATAGGGGAACAGCCGATGATTGGCAATTTAGCGCCGGTACAATTCTTTTGATGTTGAGACCTCCAAGAGAAGCAGTTCTCCAGGTTCCTTAGCTTGGCCAATTATTCTAAAGTTGTTCTAAATGCAATGTACCTAAACTTACTATATATGCAAGCCTCTGGTTTTTACCTAACAATCAAAATTTTGCTAAGGAGCTTTCTAAAATTATTCAAAAACATATTGGTGCTCTTGACATTAAATTAATACCAAAAAATCCTAAAACCATTGGTTCTTTGTTTCCCTTCAAGGATCGGCTCTGTCCCTTGATGACGTCGGGCGCCGTATATGAGTATAAGTGTCCCGGATGTAGTTCCGGGAATTACGTTGGTTCGACTCGGCGTCTCCTCAAGGTCAGGGCCGATTCTCACATGGGCGTGAGTTATCGTACGGGTTGCAGATTGTCTAATCCCGAACTTTCAAATATAAGATCCCACGCTAGAGGTTGCAAGACGCCAATAAAATACAACAACTTTAGAATAATTGGCCAAGCTAAGGAACCTGGAGAACTGCTTTTGGAGAGTCTCAACATCAAAAGAATTGTACCGGCGCTAAATTGCCAATCATCGGCTGTTCCCCTATTCATAGCATGATGCGATTGTTTGTTTACATTTGTCCGCCTCCCTCCTCCTGCTTTTATGCTGTTTTCTTTTAGTGTGTTTTCCTCTTTCATCCTGAGAGGTGCGCCTTCTGCTCTACCTTTTTAAGTTTATTTTTAAGTTCCTTTTATTAAGCTCAGTTTTTATTAAGTTCATTTTAAGTTTACATTTTAAGTTTTCTTTTACTGGTTCTTTAATGTGTAAATGTATTTAAGTGCGATTGTTTAAGTTCACCTGATTTTCTATTTTAAGTTTTTTTATGTTTTGTGTATATTTACTTTTAACTATTTATGCTGAATGTCCCTTTTTAATTTATAACTGTAGATGATGTCCTGATGATGTGACCACGGGTCAAGAAACGCGTAGACGAATGAATGTATGTACAGGTCCTGTATGTGTTCCTGCGCCCTTCTCCTGTCTACTATAGTGCCCTCCGATGTGTGGATTATATATATATATATATATATATATATATATATATATATATATATATATATATGTGTGTGTGTGTGTGTGTGTGTGTGTGTGTGTGTATATACATGCAGTATATATACATATATCTACACACACATACACATATATATATATATATATATATATATATATATATATATATATATATATATATATATATGTGTGCTTATGTATATACACGTGTCTAATATGAAAAGACCTGCTGACATATTATTATAAAGAAGCAGCTTAAATTATCCATTTTCCCTTAAACTCCCGACTAATTCTCTGCATTTCCTAGAACGAGCAGGTGAGAAATGGGGACAAATTTCATTTAATAATTTTTATCTCCAGTCACTGTTTTGTTTGCTCATAAAGATCTCTGATTAACAAAGTTTATTTTCTCATTTTTTCGGAATTTAGATGTGATATCTTTTTCATCTTTATACTTATTATAAGCATAAGCACATCACTTCTTTCATAATAATAATAATAATAATAATAATAATAATAATAATAATAATAATAATAATAATAATAATAATAATAATAATAATAATTACTTGTATAACATGCCTCAAAATTTTTACTGTAAATGAACCCACAATATATAGATACATTCTTAAAATGTACCTTTCGTGGTTAAATTCTCAAGGAAAGCTGCTAATAATAATAATAATAATAATAATAATAATAATAATAATAATAATAATAATAATAATAATAAAGTTGCTGTTGAAGAAGGGGATACAGGGTTTTATTAAAAAAAAAACATGGTGGAAACTGCTGTTTAAGGACACAGGTGCTGACGATGCAAACAGAGGGATTTGCGATAAAAATAAAAAATCAAAAATGTTCACAGGAAATTTAGGGTTAAGTAAGTAAACCTTAAGATTCTCAGAAAGACGATGAATCTAATATCTCAAATGAAATCGGTAAAGGAATGCTCCTTTCTTGATGTCTTTGACCATTTGTCCCTTACCTGGACAACGAAAGTAAAACTGTTATTGCTGTGCAATGAAAATAAGGAAAATCAATTCAATGCCTGACAGTACATGAGGAAATTTTATTTCTGTTTTAAATAAGGAGAAAAATTGACATTAGCATCCAAAATCCTATGCTGAACACCATCCAAAATCAACAAAATCCTAGACTGAACACCATCCAAAATCCTAGATAGAACACCATCCAAAATCCTAGACAGAACACCATCCAAACTCCTAGATAGAACACCATCCAAAATCCAAGACAGAACACCATCCAAAACCCTAGATAGAGCACCATCCAAAATCCTAGACAGAACACCATCCAAAATCCTAGACAGAACACCATCTAAAATCCTGGATTGAACACCATCAAAAATCATAGACTGAACACCATCCAAATCTTCTACTGAACACCATTAATCACTGACGAAACAATAAATGAAGATAAAAACTCCTTGTTATTACAAATTGCAGGTAAAAAAAAATATTAATAATCAGGACATATTATTAAGATCCTCGATGGCTAGGTCGGTAGAGCAGCAGCCTTGGACCTCATAGAGGTCTGTGGCGCGGATTCAAATCCGCAGCCGACCGGTCAGAGAGGAGGACACTTTGCTATCCGTGTAGACACCCCGGGATTATGTATTTAATCAACGGATAGGTTTGCTGAAAGCTAATGGGTGTTACAGACTAATACACACACAAACAAAGCCACTCCAACATCTAAAAAACATAACAGAAACCTCACACGTCTCGAACTGTCGACCTAACCGCTCAATTCTGCTCGCTGCTGGGAGAAAGGGAGCTGGGGATTTGGTACGATACATGTACACATGCGCTACCGGGGTCTAAGCGATGTCAGGCAGGGCAGCCGATCGAGGCTAAGGCCTACTCCAACGCCAAATCAAAGTCCTTCAAAAGAAGGCATCGTGCTTACCCCATATGAAAAATGAGATAAAGCACGTTAAACGAAGAAGAAGATTATTTTCTACGTTATCAATTATATATATGAAATAACATCCACACCCAATGCAGAACACCACGAGTCGACGGAGCAAAAATCCAAGTTATATCATAACAGATAACTGTCAAGTGTTAATTAATATTACTTGAAGAAAACATGTGCGCTTAGAATCCTTACGTTGTCCTTTCTAACGTTATCTTTTTTAGTAAAACACGTACGTCTAGAAATCACGGTTTTCATGCAAAATAAAAATTTTTTTCTTAGCAATTTATCTTTTCCCCTATTCTTTTCAATTTCATCTTATTAATTGGGAAGAAGAGGAGTTTTGAGAGAAAAGTATAGAAATGCAAAAAAGAATGATTAAAAAGTGGCTATATTGATAAATGACAACCACTATGTTTCATCACAATATCTATTATCTATGTGTGTGTGTGTGCGTGTGTGTGTTTATAATTAAAAATACTCTTCCTAGCACCCTCAATACATTTTTTAAATATAAAGCTATTTGTTCATTAAGAACTATTATTATTCCAAGTAAGCTAGCACTCGTACCAAAGAAATCTATAATGGCATTTACAATAAAAAAAAATAAATTATGAAAATAAGAAAAAGCACACAAAATGACAAATAAATAAAGATAATTTCACTTGCATTAAAACTTACAAATATATAAGCGCAACAGATGAGACAGAAACATTAACACCTTACTCATTACCGAGTGCCTAATGTACTCCCACCAATTCTATGAGATCCTGGTGACCCACCCACCTATAAGCCATTTAATCACTGCACCTTCGACTGGCACTTTTATATCCACTTCTCGTTATATTTCTTACATAATATTTATAACCAAAATTCGTAACCTTCCTAATTCTAAATTCAGTTTAACTCAAGAATTTATATGCCGTACTTTTTCCATACTCTTATCCACGCACTAATATAACAGTCAACTTGAGTCGCGTTTATTTTTGTAGTAAAACAGGCTAACAAGTTCATATACTCAGGATTTTTTCCCCAAATAAATATGTTTTATCATTCTCATTTAGAAACAATGAATTTCTTTCATGTATAATAATCAGCACCAATCATATGGTGAAGGAGCTTTTAATGAGTGTATTTGCCTAAAAGCTTGAAGCATTTCAAGATCATTATAAGTATCCTTTGATATTTAAAGGCGTAATAGGAACTACAGGAACTTGGACTTAAAGGGCATCAGTGTCACTCTTCATCTCAGTGACCTCGAAAACTATAACTATGGATTAGTCACTAATATCTCTCATTTTTATTGAATACTGACAATTTTACACCACAAAGACATGAAATAACATTAGGTGAAAAAATGATTAATGATTAGGGAATCTTTGAAAAATTTAGTCCGACAGAGGTTCTTTTGAGTTGGAATATAGTGAAACCCCATACAAGGGCAAACCAAACAATGGATTGGTTGAATAAGATTTGGAACCAAATAAACGTAGATTGCATAAGAAAGTTGAGATCTTATTTAGCCTAGTGCGATCTTCAGGGTGTTTCGAAATTAGAGCCCCGACCCCACCCCCCGTCTACAGCATAAACTAAAATTGATATGGACAAAAACAAAAGTAATTCAGAACAGGTATTTATTTAAGTTTCTCTCTGAGTATTTAATATTTTGTGTGGCCTCCATCTGCCTGTACCACAACCTGCATTCTTGAGGGGTATGATGTCTTTTGACTCCTGAGAAAGGACTTCAGGCCTTCCAAGATTCTCACTCTTTTCGCGATGACAGTCGTATGGATTTTTGTTCCAGTTTCTTTTAACAAAGGATTCATCTCTTTTAATGTATTTAGCTATCCAGGAACGTGAAATGAAGGATGCGCGAGCATCCCTGGCCTCTCTGAAGGTTATAGCCCGGATTCGGTCAATCCATCTGATTTCCTCCGAGTCGTTAGCCATGGCTGTATCTAACTCCGTCACTCAGTCTGAAAACACAAGAAATGTAAAATGAAAAATAGCTTAATAGAAACTTAAAATAATGTACTTGGAGATAGGCTATAGCAGAAAGCTTCATAACTTCCCATTTGTTATGTGGAGGGGGGGGGGCGCTCTAATTTCGAAACACCCGGTACATAGCTTTACCAATACGAATCATGCCCTGATAATAAAACTATATTTAGAATATTTTGTCTATTTAAGAAAATAGCTTTATGAAGAACATTAAAAGTCATATGTCAAAATGATGGAAGTCCCATACCTTTTGATGGCAACTGTGACACGGGAGGCTGCAAATGAGAAGAGAATTTTGGAAATGAAAGTACACGCAAGACACCATTCGGCAACTAACGGAGGTTCTTTGTATCAGGGACTTGGAGGCAATGATGGTGATGAAAGATGTTACATAAAAGCCGACATATACAGTATATATATATATATATATATATATATATATATATATATATATATATATATATATATATATATATATATATATATATATATATATATATATATATATATATATATATATATATATATATATATATATATATATATATATATATATATATTTATATATATATATATATATATATATATATATATATATATAAATAAATATATAAAGTCCACGAAGGAAAGGGAAACACTGGAGTGCTGCGAGGCCTTTCGACTCTTTCGTCCTTTACTTCGCAGAAAGGGAAACACTGGAGTGCTGCGAGGCCTTTCGACTCTTTCGTCCTTTACTTAGCAGAAAGGGAAACACTGGAGTGCTGCAAGGCCTTTCGACTCTTTCGTCCTTTACTCCGCAAAAAGGGAAACACTGGAGTGCTGCGAGGCCTTTCGACTCTTTCGTCCTTTACTTAGCAGAAAGGGAAACACTGGAGTGCTGCAAGGCCTTTCGACTCTTTCGTCCTTTACTTCGCAGAAAGGGAAACACTGGAGTGCTGCGAGGCCTTTCGACTCTTTCGTCCTTTACCTAGCAGAAAGGGAAACACTGGAGTGCTGCGAGGCCTTTCGACTCTTTCGTCCTTTACTTCGCAGAAAGGGAAACACTGGAGTGCTGCGAGGCCTTTCGACTCTTTCGTCCTTTACTTAGCAGAAAGGGAAACACTGGAGTGCTGTGAGGCCTTTCGACTCTTTCGTCCTTTACTTAGCAGTCTGCTAAGTAAAGGACGAAAGAGTCGAAAGGCCTCGCAGCAATCCAGTGTTTCCCTTTCCTTCGTGGATTTTGTCTTTATTTATATATATTCATCACGTTCCATATTTTCGCGATTCAGTTATGCATGCATGTATGTATGTATGTATGTATGTATGTATGTATGTATGTATGTATGTATGCATACACACACACACATATATATATATATATATATATATATATATATATATATATATATATATATATATATATATATATATATATATATATATATATGTGTGTGTGTGTGTGTGTGTGTGTGTGTGTGTGTGTGTGTGTGATATTTGGGCATATTTTCGCTCTTATGCAATTTCTATTGAAGTTAATGGCTCTGTTCGCCAATACTATCTTTTTATCAAGGCTCTAAAACAGGCTAAACTTCTTTTTCTCTTCTAGCAAGCTTCTCAGGAATAAGGAAAATTATTCAAGATTCCTTCCATTTACCCTTTCTTCTTCTCGTCGACGAACCGTTTCCCCACCTCTCGGTGGCGTTTTCAGGACTGGATTACAAATTGACATACAGGGTTTTTATTATTGCATGTGGACGTCTGAATCTGAAACATGACGTGATTGTGGTGCTGAATTTCAGTTGATCTGCGGGTCTTGCTCTTTCGCTGTTGGTCTGGGTAGCAGTGTGGGCATTCTCAGCAAGGAAATACTCTCCTGACGAGAATATTTCCTTACGTGTCTACTGCCGCCCGAACCTAGTCACCACCCTTGTAATGCGAAATAACACAGCCCCTGTAGGGAGATGTGGGAGTCGACCAACGTAGCAAATAAATTTAAATGTATCATTGAGACCTGACAAGCCCTCAATAATTACTACATAGGTGGTCGCACCAATACCGCTCTATGCAGGCAAACTCACAGCAACCAAAGGGACAATATTTTAACACACTATAGACGGACATAAACCAGCACTTTGAAGAATTACTAGAAAGCACAGAGATCGTGCATAGAGAAGCCAGATTCCACAAGGTTCCACAAATTGCAAATAGCAGAACCCATTGGTTTAAATCAATAACGGCCAGCATTAAATATACAGAAGAACACGGACACCTTCCTTCTTCAAGGAAACCTTAGGACATCTGTGAGAATCCGAAGGGAGACAAGAGCGACAGAACACCCCTGGACATGACTACCGACAAGGAAGCAAATATGGACAATCGGCCAGAGTCGGGAATCACACCCTTGCCCACGCCCTTTGCTACAAACCGCAGGATAGAATGCGTCCTACGGAGCACCAGGAATGCCTATGCTGCCTCACAGACCACTAGCGAGAGAATGAGACCCGCCGACCAACAGAAATTCAGCACCGCAATGACGTCATATTTAAGCTCCAAACGTCTGTATGCAGTATAAAAACCCTGTATGTCAATTTGCAATCCAGTCCTGATGACGCTGCCGAGAGGTGGGGAAATGGCCCGTCGACTAGAAAAAGAATAAGTATATGAAAAGAATTTTTCCTTATTTCTCAAAAGCTTATCTAAAGAGAAAAAGAAGTATAGAGTGATTCAAAGTCTTGATAAAAGCTAATATCGGTGGACAATGCCATAAACTTCAATAGAAATGCACACACACACACACACACACACACACACATATATATATATATATATATATATATATATATATATATATATATATATATATATATATATATATATATATATATATCAATAAAATAAATAAGAGTCAGAAATACAAAATGAACCAGAGGGAAGTAACCTGCGCCTTTTACAGTCGCCATTTCCAAATGAGCAGAATTATAATCACCGGACTGCATAATTTTTTATTCAGGCATGGCCGCAATTATTAATATGACTAATTAGTAACATGGATATTTTATTTGCTTTTTTACTTGATGCACAGTTCATGATTATGGATATCCCCTTATTGTCCTCGCATTACTTTTGCATGTTCTGACGTTTTATTGTTATGTGACGTATACCAAATCTCATACTTACATTCCGAAACGTATATTGAATTTATCTTTGCACAAATACATACATACACACACACACACACACATATATATATACACACACATATATATATATATATATATATATATATATATATATATATATATATATATATATATATATATATATATATATATATATATATATATATATATAATGTATATATATATATATATATATATATATATATATATATATATATATATATATATATATATATTTCTATTATATATGTGTGTGTGTGTGATGGCAATGGACACATGGGAAAGTGTTTCTAAGAAATAAACTTCTAACTCACATGGGGACAGAACCCCGGTCATTCAAGTGAGAGTCCAGGGCGTTAGCAATTTCTCCGCAAAGGACACAAAAGGAGTTGGAACCTAAGTACTACATATCTGAGATTTTTCTCGGTCAGGCGCCTAGGGCGTAGAATACCAGCGAATTTCACCCAACTTTCCGACACAGCAGCGAATGAATTGGTAACACATGGGAAAGTGTTTAACAGAAATAAATTTCTGATTTACATCGGGACCGAACACCGCTCTTTCAAGTGAGAGTATAGGGAGTTAGCAAGCCGGCATTATGGCGTGAAAAAAAAAAAAAAAATTATACCTTAGTTTTACCAGACCACTGAGCTGATTAACAGCTCTCCTAGGGCTGGCCCGAAGATAGATGCTAAATAACTATATAGACTAATACTTCAGTGGTCGACGGTTTGAATCCCGATGGGAGGAGATTATGGTTGGCATATCCATACATATATACATACATACATTCATATACTGTGTATATATATATATATATATATATATATATATATATATATATATATATATATACATACATACATATGTGCATGTGTGTATGTATGTATGTATGTATGTATGTATATATATATATATATATATATATATATATATATATATATATATATATATATATATATATATATATATATATATATATATATATATATATAAAGTGATAAAGAAAAATGTCATTATGGGTGGAGTAATGTACGCAAGATGTCAGAGAAAAGAAAACAGATGTAGACGCAAAGTTGTGGGGTAAGGAAATAAATCACGACCAGGAGTTTGCAATGAGGTAAAACTGATTGAGAATACTGAATAAAAACTAGGAAACAATCAACGTTCATGTGGATGGCGGAATTATGGAAGCAGCTGAGGCGTAATCATAACAGAAGACAGCAGGAGAGAGGAGGGTAGTCACAGAATAGGCGAAGCAAGAACGGCGGCAAGGTATGCGAGTAAGATATGAAAGAGAATTCAGCTGTCTATGAAAGCCAAGGCGGAAATGCATGAAGGCAATTGCTGAGCCAGCCCTCCTTTATAGCAGTGGATTGTGTATGATGTTTGTGAATGAAAGGAAAAGAAACTGAAGCTCTTTAGATAATATATTGGCGCAAGAAGAATAGAAAGGGTGAAAAATATGGAGGTACGTGGAACATGGTCGACAATATATTTATGATTAAAAAAAATGCCATTATTTCGTCTAAATTATAAAAAAAAAATAACTTTCTGTACTTTAAACACTACTTTAATTTACTGAGTACTGTGCTTACATGTGGATACTACGTTGTTTACCCTACAGTGTTCATTATTCAAATGTGCAATATTATCAGCAATTTTAGTGAAAAATGCCTCACCTATTCATTCTAATTTTTTAAATAGGATATCTACGATTTTTATCAAAGTATTCGCTGACGCCATTGCCTCATTCTCTTCACTGTGGTACTGAGATTAATGAAGAAATCTGTACAGAGAATTTCTTTAATGAATCTAGAATATGTGGGTGATGTGTAGGGTTATATTATTCCATAGCAAAAGGGAATTCTGCATCTTTGATTGTTCCCATAGCCAAAGGGAATTCGCATCTTTGATTGTTCCCATAGCCAAAGGGAATTCCGCATCTTTGATTGTTCCCATAGCCAAAGGGAATTCTGCATCTTTGATTGTTCCCATAGCCAAAGGGAATTCTGCATCTTTGATTGCTCAAATAAAGTTCTTTTTTTTACTGTTTCACGCCTGGAAGAACCATCCACATTCATTATCTTCTTGTCAAAACCTTGCTATAAGATATTTTTTTTTAGATTTTCTCATCCAGTGTCAGTTCCAGTTATTCAGTAAACAAGTCTTAAAAGGACAGTGATCAAACAATAAAGAAGTCTTACAAGGGCAGATATCAAACAGTAAATAAGTCTTAAAAAGGCAGTGATCAAACAATAAAGAAGTCTTAAAAGGGCAGGGAACAAACAATAAACAAGTCTTAAAAGGACAGTGATCAAACAATAAAAAGAAGTGATCTAAATAAGTCTTAAAAAGGCAGTGATCAAACAATAAAGAAGTCTTAAAAGGGCAGGGAACAAACAATAAACAAGTCTTAAAAGGACAGTGATCAAACAATAAAGAAGTCTTAAAAGGGCAGTGATCAAACAGTAAATAAGTCTTAAAAAGGCAGTGATCAAACAATAAAGAAGTCTTAAAAGGGCAGTAATCAAACAGTAAATAAGTCTTTAAAACGCAGTGATCAAACAATAAAGAAGTCTTAAAAGGGCAGGGAACAAACAATAAACAAGTCTTAAAAGGGCAGTGACCTGGATTACCTACAGAACGGGGGAATTAAGATAAATCCCGATGCTTTTACTGTAGGGACTTTAGAAGCTAAAAGGATTCCGAAGGATTAACGGGGTGCTAAGGTCCTACGGGAGTTCTTTTCATCTTGATGTTGTATTATTTTATTTATTTATCTGGTTAGCCATTTATTTAATTATCTAATCAGTGCGATGTAGTTTTTCAATTTTTCAGCAGTATTTTTCCTAGTCTGTCATACTTATATTAGAGAGGTGCAGCTCATCCATCAACTTTTATATAAAGGAAATTTCAAAGCTAGGCCAGTTGCCATAAGATTTAGAGACTGAAATTTTTCTCTATTGAACATCTTACAATATAACTTGGGATTCTTGAACAGACGTGATGTTAGAACCAGTTACCAGGCTGTCAAAGGGATAGGTTCTTTCCTTTTTTTTTTTTTAATGCAGCAGGAGAGAATTAAGTCATCCTCCGGTTACTTAATCCAGCATTGTACCCTATTCCAGTCCCAGATTTACAAAAATAGAACTAAAATTAAAAAAGAACTAGCTTAAAAGAGGAAATTTGAGCGAGTCAAGTATGGCAGATGACACACAACAGGAGAAGGTGTTTGAGATGTGGTACTGAGAAAGGTGGTGTTGTCGAAAGACTCAGAACTGAAAAAACAATCTTTATTCATATTTGTTCGTGTTTACGCCAGAGTGATTGGATGGTTTTATAACAATATAAATCAACAAACAATTAAATAGTAACAAGAAAAGTATTGAGAGACCACATTTAAAGAATTTCAGCGGGACAAGGCTGTTAAAAGTAATTACATTTTCTCCAAAACTCGCAATTCGAAAAACAGAAATGGTTCCAGAATACCGCTCTGTGGGACAACGAACGTAATAGCAATCCCTCCACCATTTACTCTCTGTTGCCAGTTGCTAAAAAATGTTGAAAAGGAAATTATTTACTAGTAATAAACTTTATCACTTACACAATTGTTCTGTGCATTAATACAATTAATAATAGGGCCTCACTGCACAGATATTGAGTCAGGAAAAGTTACAGGCTTTCCAGGACTAACTGTCCTCAACGTCTGGTAGCCTTAGACTACCAGACGATGAGGACAGGTAGTCCTGGAAAGCTTGTAACTTTTCCTGACTAAATATCTCTGCTAGATACCATCCGGTTTAAATGAGGTCCTATCATTATTCATACTAGTACTAATATTCACACGAAAACCTTTAGGCTGATAAGTCAAGGGCAAGGTTGAAATCACTTAGAACCTGTCTTTTCTCTTATTCATTGACAAAGTTGTCTTACATGTAACTACTCAGAAAAAAAACGAACGCAGCAAGTGATACAATATTTTATTTATTTACAAAATTAAAAATGCATGCTTAAAAACTTTGAGAATCAATCTGAAATTTAGCATGTCAACGGTGCACAGCCCAAAGTTTTTCGTTAGGCAAAGGACGATCCCCCAAGGCTGCCATATAAACAGACACAGGACGGTAATGTTTTATTCGAAAATTTACAATAAGAGAGCAAATATTGTGATCAGGGGAAGGTGTTTTCTTGATCATTCTCCTGGAAACTCATTCTATGTAGTTAATCAGTCCAACTTATTTAAAAAAAAAAAAAAAAAAATAATAATAATAATAATAATAATAATAATAATAATAATATTATTATTATTATTATTATTATTATTATTATTATTATTATTATTATTATTATTAAGTACTTTAACCAAACCACCGAGCTAATTTCTATAACTTCCATAGGGTTAGTCCGAAGAATTAGTGAAAAGTTATTTTTTAAATTTCATCCAGCCTGTAGAAAACTTCCTCAAGGGAGGAACAATAATTTACTTAGGTGAAAACAGGTTGTCTCATTAGATAACCATAAAAAAAATCATAAAAAAATAATCACCGTTTATTTTGCCGCAAAGCGAACACTGCAGATCTGGGATCATGTCCTGGGATGTGGGAGAGGGAATGGAAGAAGAAAGACACAAATGGCGACGAGTTGAAAGTTGAAATGGATGGGAAGGGAGAAGAAGAAAACAAGTTTTTCCGTGCGAGACTTCGTGTACGTTAATTAAAAAGTGGAGGTTTTCAGTAAGTTTAAGGGGGAACGGCGTGAAGAGAAAATAAGAAAGAAATGGCTTCAGGTACGTCATTTGTTTTAAGAAATCTTCCTGCATTGATGTAAAAATATGATATATATATATATATATATATAGAGAGAGAGAGAGAGAGAGAGAGAGAGAGAGAGAGAGAGAGAGAGAGAGAGACGCCCTTTGCTAATATTAAAGATATGGAAGATTTTGCTCTTGAGAGAGAGAGAGAGAGAGAGAGAGAGAGAGAGAGAGAGAGAGAGAGAGAGAGAGAGAGAGAGAGAGAGATTTAATAACGTAAACACCAACTTTCCTTAGTGATTCTGGCTATGTAAAACCTCAAGTCAAGTGTCAAAGACCCTTTGCAGACATTAAAGCTATGAAAGGTTTTGCTCATAAGAAGAGAGAGAGAGAGAGAGAGAGAGAGAGAGAGAGAGAGAGAGAGAGAGAGAGAGAGAGAGAGAAACTAATTACTGTTTAATGCTGAAGGCTTTCATTTAACGAGCGGTCATGTGACTTTGGTGTTTTAAAAATGCAGTGACTTAAATCTTTTATCTATAAACCAGTGTATTAGCTTAAAAGATGGAGCAATATCTATATTCTATAAGCGGGTATTTATGCTTTTAAAAGCGAGTCATCGGTGCGTTTAATTAGAAAAGAGTAATTTCATTACTCATAACTTTAGGGTCACTTTATTAAGTAATTTGCTTACGTTGGATACTATGTGGTTTAACCTACACAGTACTTATCGTTCAGCTCTGCAATATTATCTGCAATTTTAGAAAAAATGCCCTGAATAATTTCAATTATAATAATAGGATATCCACAATTTTTATCAGAGTATTCTCTGACTTCATTCTGTAGTCTTCTACTTTGTAGAACTGATATTAATGAAAGTAATTTGTAAAGAAAATTTCTTTCCTGAATCCAGAACAACATCTGGAGGATTTGTGGATTTATACGATCTCACAACCCAAGCGAATGTGAGTATCTGTGAATTACTAAAAAAGTGAAGGTCGGTATCTGTGAATTGGTAAAAAAAAGTGAATGTGGGTATCTGTGAATTGCTAAAAAAGTGAATGTGGGTATCTGTGAATTGCTAAAAAAGTGAATGTGCGTATCTGTGAATTGCTAAAAAAGTGAATGTGGGTATCTGTGAATTGCTAAAAAGTGAATGTGGGTATCTGTGAATTACTAAAAAGTGAATGTGGGTATCTGTGAATTGCTAAAAAAGTGAATGTGGGTATCTGTGAATTGCTAAAAAAGTGAATGTGGGTATCTGTGAATTGCTAAAAAAGTGAATGTGGGTATCTGTGAATTGCTAAAAAAGTGAATGTGGGTATCTGTAAATTGCTAAAAATGTGAATGTGGGTATCTGTGAATTGATAAAAATAATTCTTTTGTTTTGTTTTATACAAGGAATCATCATCTACATACATGGTTTTCATTATATTTCCTTCTCTTCTACGCTGACTTTTCAAGTATTGTGTTGTTCTAAAATAAACATTTTTATGATAGAACCTTTTTTTAATCAACTTCTCATCTAGTGTCAGTTCCAATTATTCAGTAAACAAGTCTTACAATGACGGTTATCAAACAATAAACAAGTCTGAAAAAGGCAGTGATCAAACAATAAACAGGTCTTAAAGACAGTGGTCAAACAATAAATAAATATTACAAGGGTGGTGATCAAACAATAAAGAAGTCTTAAAATAGCAGCGATCAGACAATAAACAGGTCCTAAAAGGATCTTGATCAAACAATAAACTAGCCTTAAAAAGACTTTGATCAAACAATAAACAAGTCCTAAAAGGACTTTGATCAAACAATAAGCAAGTCTTAAAAGGACTCAGATCAAACAATAAATAAGTCCTAAAAGGACAGTGATCCAACAGTAATCTAACCTTAAAATGACTATGATCAAACAATAAGCAAGTCTTAAAAGGACAGCAACCTGGATCACCTAGAGAACGAGAGAATTAAGGTAAATCCCGATGCTTTTATTGTAGGGACTTCAGGAGAAGCTAAAAGGATTCCGATGGATTAACGGGGTGCGCAAGTCCTACGGAAATTCCTTCCATCCTTTTTTGTTGTATTTATTTATTTATTTATTTATTTATTTATTCAACTGGTTATCCACTGATTAATAGATTTTGTTCTTTCTTATTGTTCCCAGTCTGCCATGCTTCTACTGAGAAGGTGAAGCCCATCCATCAGCTTTTATATAAATGGAAATTTCAAAGCTTAACCAATTGGCAATAAGATCTGAGACTGAAATTTTCCTCTACTGAATAAAAGAATATATAAAGAATGATTCTTAAACGAGTGAGAGATTAAAAACCAGTTACCAGGCTGTTTAAGGGAAAGGGTCTTAGTTTATTTCTTTGTTTTTTTATAAGAAATGCAGTAGGAGAGAATTGAGTCGTCCTCAATTCCAGACCCTTTCTGATTTATTGGATGACTACTTGGCTTTGGTTGATCCATCACTGAACTCAGTTCCAGTCGAAATACAAAATACGAAATACAAAACTAGAACTAACATGAAAACACCTTTCCCTTGAACATATTATCTTCTCCCTCGCTGTAAATTATCGAGCAAACCAATACTGTCCTTTGTTTATGTAACAGCCCTGGGGATCGTCTTAGCCTTCCAAAAAAGAATAGGCTCTGCATCTTTGACATGCTGCTAGTTTTCAGATTGGTTCTCAACGTTTTAAGCGTGAAGAGTTAATTCTATAAATGAATATATATGTTCTACAAGATTTTAACCTTGCTTTTGACGTGCTCAGCCTTTATGTTTTTGTGTAAATATTATTACTAGCACATGATTTCCTTTCCATAATTTTTAAACGACCAGCAGCAGAGAAAATGATGGATTTCTGTAATGTCCGTTGTCTTACAGTGTTCTGGAATTATTTCTGTTTTTAGATTTGGTAGTTTAGGAGAAACTGGTACTACTCTTAAAAGCCATGCACCATTGGCCTTTTTTGTATATGATCTTTCAACACGTTTTATGTTGCTGATTTATCTTGCTCTAAGAAGGATACTCCAGTCAGAGTTTCTTTGTAGAGGTAATTACAATATTCAGTTACCAAATTGTACTATTTTGAAGTTTTTCGAATTTTTCAGAATGGCGTAAATGAAAGAGGGTTTACCGATCTCCCTTAACAAAGCTTCTCCTTAAACAATAATATTACTATCTCTCAAAAAAGCAGAGTTTTCCGACGTTTTTCAGCCTAGAACGTCCCTTCTCGTTAAAAAAAAAAAGGTACATATCAATCTCTCTAGAAATCTAATCACTTTTGATAATCATAAGGCTTACCATTAGTTACATCTTCGTAAAAATACCCACTAACAGAGAAACAGAAAAAAATCAACATCCACAAAGAAACCAACAAAAGGCATAAAAATCAACCCCTCCCACATGATGAGGATAATGTTATTAATATAATAACTGAAAGAAGCTGCATTTTTCCCATTATAAATCTCACAACATTTTTCATTTCCATAGGTGCTTACGTCAGTCTGCTGGCAATGCTACTGTTTATATAAACATACCCAATAAGCAAACATAATCGCATTAATTTGTCATTTTCACTGAACGGCACCCAAACACTCGACTAGTTTGTGCATTCAATAGCCAAACGTGCCTGCAATCATTTGTCACTCTCACTGAATGTCCCAATATTTGATTACTTTATGCATTCAGTGACTATACTATTTTGAAATTTGAAACCAATGGCTTAATCAATTTGAAACGAAGGAGCTTCACAACTCATGTAATGATTTGGTATACACAGACAATTTTTTTTCTTTTGGTAACAGTGAAGTTCCGTTATCTATTTTTTGTAGCTCATAAAATTTTCAGCTAACCCGAAGTCACTGACTTGGGGACTTCAATTTACTTTGTTATTCTCAACATTTTATTAGATTACTATGTTATTTCTTTTATGTTTCTAAAAATTTACTCATATTCTGAGGCCTGTGGGTTTGCTTACATGGTAGGCAATGATGTTGCTAATCACACCAGGCGCAATATATATATATATATATATATATATATATATATATATATATATATATATATATATATATATATATATATATATATATATATTTACGTACTCATCGAACAGCAATAAAAGATGCCTGTTTGACCTGGGGATAGATTTAACATTATATATATATATATATATATATATATATATATATATATATATATATATATATATATATATATATATATATATATATATATATATATATATATATATATATATATATATATATATATATGTGTGTGTGTGTGTGTGTGTGTGTGTGTGTGTGTGTGTTTCCTACATCTTCGTAACTCCCTAGGAACAGTACCGGAGGTAAAACAAGACCTTCTGAATGCAATTCTTTTATTCGTTTTCTTCGATATTCCTTTACCCCAAGTGGAATTTTTTTGCTATTTCTCAAGGATCATTATATTATCTACATTTCCCAATTTTTCATCAGATCCTAAGATCTGCCTAAATACTGTACACTTCCTTCTAAATGAAATTCTTTTATTTCATTACTAACTGTCATCTTAGTTTTAAATACATAGTTTTTGCTCATCTATCAATTTCGTTACTAATATTTTTCTTACATTTTCCAAAATTCTGTCGCATTCTGCAAATATTTCCTGGTATTTTTAAGCTCTCCTTTAATTCCATTTTTTTGCACTTGTCTTAACAAGTTATCTCCATTGTAATTATTAATTTGGGCATTCAATAATAAAGATTTTATGAAATCAATTCTTCATCCTCTTAATATTTTGTTCCATTCTCAATCATTATTTTGAACATTCAATAATAAAGATTCTTATTCGAGAAATTTTTCACTTCTCATAATATATTGTTCCATTCGTAATCATTATTTTGAGTATTCAATAATAAAGATCCACTTCCGCATTATGCCCTGGATACTGACGCTCTTCTCTGAATATAATTTTATAAAAATTAAGCTTCAGCATCTTGTATTATCCCTCTTCTTCTTAATGTCCTAATTTCGCGACGCACCCTTCGACTTCTAAAGCTGACGACTCCAAAGGGTCACGTCACCAACTTGGCTGCATTGCGGAACGGGAGATAAATATTCTTCCTTCCTTCTTTTCAGAGGACATGCAATAGATGCGTGGAGACGTGCACTGGTCTTCGAGATATCCTTTAACTCTTTTAATTCTTCACTAGCAAAATGATGGAGACCTCCAAGGCCAAAGTGCGGTAAAATTAAGGTTTTCAAAAGGCCAAGGTAGTCGATTAATGCAGAGTGGGGAAGTATTATCTGCAGCGTTATATTTTTAAACGTTATAAAAATATAAAATGAGTTCACTTAACATAATTGCTCTGTTTTATTCCTCTTGATATTTTTCATGGGAGGTTAATTTGTTTCAAGAAATATAAGTAAAAATTAAAGAAACTGGTAAACTGCTATCATCGCGAAACAATGCATTTTAGTTTTCGACGGTTTGATAAGTCTCTACAGTTGTCTAATGCCAACATATTTGGTTGATGTGTAGAGAGAGAGAGAGAGAGAGAGAGAGAGAGAGAGAGAGAGAGAGAGAAGAGAGAGAGAAACTCTCATTGCACCTGTTTCCATTTGATACTAAAGAATGACCTTGCCCTCAGATCCCACTGAAGGTGAGAGAGAGAGAGAGAGAGAGAGAGAGAGAGAGAGAGAGAGAGAGAGAGAGAGAGAGAGAATTTCAATGCACTTATTTTCAGCTGATACCAGAGAATGACCTTGACCTCAGATCCCACTGACTGACGCACTGACACGCTCCACGAGAGGTCAAAGTCCCATAGCGTGACACAAATCTCGTTGGGGATGATTTGGGAGGTAACTAATCATTGCATTGCTCAACCACAAAGGAAATATAATGAAACATTAAATTTGGTGGCGATTTCTAAAGGCCATCATCAAACTTTTGGTGAGGGATTAATAACTTTATCATATTTTTTCTTCAAATATTTGACAGGTTTACAAGGTGGAGTTAACTGCACAGGAGCGTCAAATTTAGGAATTCAAATCTTTCGTACCTATCAGCCAATACACACGTGTTATATATATATATATATATATATATATATATATATATATATATATATATATATATATATATATATATATATATATATATATATATATATATATATATATATATATATATATATATAATATATATATATATATATATATATATATATATATATATATATATATATATATATATGTATATATGTATATATATATATATATATATATATATATATATATATATATATATATATATATATATATATATATATATATATATATATATATATATATATATATATATATATATATATATATGTTATTATATATATATATATTTATATATATATATATATATATATATATATATATATATATATTTATATATATATGTATATATATATAAATTTCTGACTCACATCAGGATCGAACCCAGGTCTTTCAACTGAAGGACGAGACCGCTGCCAGCCAAGCCACACAAGTCATAAAAGAAGTTGGAACCTGAGTACCACTGTACCGAAGGCTTTACCTGGGCAGGCTACCTGCCTTGCATACCAGCGTGTTTTCCCCAACTTCCCGACTCAGCAATGACCCAATTGACAGCATTTCATTTGAATGATCCTTTCTGAGTGAATATGACAGAAATAATCAACACTGAATCACGTGTGGAACAGAAATAAATTTCTGACTCACATCTGGATCGAACCCAATTGAAAGACCTGGGTTCGATCCTGATGTGTGTCAGAAATTTATTTCTGTTCCACACGTGATTGTGTGTTGATTATTTCTAATATACAAATACATATATACATACATACATACATACATACATACATACATACATATATATATATATATATATATATATATATATATATATATATATATATATATATATATATATATATATATATATATAGATTCTGCTGCATCCCAGGCACCTTTATTGATCTAAACAGCTTATGAAGCTGGGGAAGAGTGTATGACCAACGATCTCATGCCAAAAGATTTGTTAAACTCTTACAAAATAATCTCATCCAAGGTTAGTGATATATATAAAATATATATATATTATATATGTGTGTGTGTCTTTAAGCACTATTCCCCTATACGTGAAATATTTATGGATTTTTAATCTGGGGTGAATAAATGGCTTACGTATTATTTCTAAGGAACTGACATTGAAAAGCAATAACTTCTATTCAGAATCACTGGAAGTCCGCGTTTCACCTTTCGCCTTGTCTAATCAATATTATTTACATTTAAATATTCTCAATAAAAGCAGTGGCCTTTCCTTACATAATTTTGTTAATAAGCTTCTTGTAAATAAATTACATTATGTTTGTATTACTTTTAAAGCATAAAACTCACCTCATTGTTCGGTTAAATCATTCCAAAATTATCAGTTGCTTGCTTTATTATGCTACTTTCCATTTTCTGGTCAATATTTCAATATTATTGAATCAATCTAATTATATAATGTTAAAATCCGAGTATCTCTCTCTCTCTCTCTCTCTCTCTGAGCACACTTCAGCCAATGTTAACCACTCCGAGTACATATATTTACACACCAGATTCGATTAGTCGACGACGTCGGTAAGAAATGTTATAATTTGATAGACAACATAACCTCAGTCAGTCTTTAATTGAAAAGGCAGCTACCACCTTTTTCAGTTAATAAATCTGCGGTGGTGATTCATAAGATTTCAGTTTCCTGAGGCTGGAATAACTGATAAAAAAAAAAAAAAAATATTTACAGGTTCTCATCTGGAGCTTTCTGAAAAAACTAACCAACATTTCCTTTGAGGGAAAAATAATTTAAATCTGTATATAACGTTTTTACATATATCTCGTTGGATAAAAAAAAGCATAAAACCAAGACGGTGAAAGAAATTCATCCTTTCAATCTCCCTGAGGATGTAAAAAAAAATGGAAATTATAGTCCATTTTTGTTCCAGAAATGAAACATAGAGGCGTCATCTTGAAAAGGTGAATTTTAGACGCTTTATCGCAAAGAACTTTAGTGTTATTTATTAAAAACACTAATTGGTTGAAAGTGAATAACGATCATTAATTTATCTTGCAGCCATTGCATTTATAAGAAAATTAAGTTCTTTTAAAGAATGAAAACGCAAGCCTTTCTCGCCCACAGAGTAGTGTGAAAATGTGTTAGGATTTCCATAAGGTAAAATGGTAATATAGGCGCGCGCGCACATACACACATACAGAGAGAGAGAGAGAGAGAGAGAGAGAGAGAGAGAGAGAGAGAGAGAGAGAGAGAGAGAGAAACTGATGAACTTTTAGTAAAACCCAAGTGCACACACACACACACACACACACACACACACACACACACACACACACACACACACACACACACACACATATATATATATATATATATATATATATATATATATATATATATATATATATATTACTAACAGGACCTCATTCAAACTGGATGGTATCTAATGGGGTATTTATTCAGAGAAAGTTACAAACTTTCTTGGACAAACAGTCCTCATTATCAAGTATCCGTACAATGACCAGACGCGTAGTCCAGCTGTATTCATATGCGTGTGCTGGGTACTTCAATCCTACAATTGCCTAGCTCCTCCTGTGTGACCCCCAACCCCTCGTGACCTTGGCCTTTCTCTGCCCGCTTCTTCATCCAGGTGTTCGTTTCCCCACAGCATATCAAGAAAAATCGTACACTCCACAGTAGCAAGGAAACGAAGGAAAAATGCAAGAGGACTCACGGGAAACGAACACCAGGACGAAGAAGCTGGCAGAGAAAGGACAAGGTCACGAGGGTGTGAGGGTCACACCGGAGGAGTAAGGCAATTATAGGATTAAAGTACCCAGCACACACATATAAATACAGCTGGACTACGCGTCTGGTCATTGTACGGATACTTGATAATGAGGACTGTTTGTCCAAGAAAGCTTGTAACTTTCTCTGAATAAATACTCCATTAGATACCATCCAGTTTGAATGAGGTCCTGTTAGTAATTCTACTAATGCACAGAACAATTGTGTATGGGATAAAATATATATATATATATATATATATATATATATATATATATATATATATATATATATATATATATATATATATATATATATATATATGCCTGTGTGTTCTCGTGTGCTTCGTGAACTGAACAGTCTACACTTTTCACACGAACAAAAGAAAGAAAAAATCTACGACACGCTACATATGGACTCGAAATGAAGATAATAACAGGCTCCAAGGGGTTCATTTGTCCAGAAATGGGAACTCGGGAGGGTATGGGTATCATCAA
The DNA here is from genome assembly GCF_040412425.1 of Macrobrachium rosenbergii. Lineage (NCBI taxonomy): Eukaryota > Metazoa > Arthropoda > Malacostraca > Decapoda > Palaemonidae > Macrobrachium > Macrobrachium rosenbergii. Next base: position 14,894,695 of record NC_089758.1, read on the forward strand.
CCCGAAGCCTAATCCTAGCCAATATGGAATTTGTGGCCATTCCGTGTCAGACTGAATAAAGACTTCGTACGCAGGATCATGCAGGAATGTATATCGAATAGGTATTTCGGTCCGCGTGGATGATTGATTTACGCTGCTATTCCACCGAATACCTTTTTAGGTGGCACTGGCAGCTATACGCTGAAGCACTAATGAGAGCTGGGAAATAAGTGGGCCAATACTGATGAACTGACGTTGGTTCCTAAGGTTAGATAGCAGTATATTTATATTTGCTATGCTTTGTAGTTATTCAAATTTTACGATTTATATACGATGAAGAAAATCTGGCAGTTCCAATTTTGGCAGTGAATAATTTCTTATATATCAAGCTATTTTCTTCTTCACATTAGTATTTTCATATCTAATAACTGTAAATGTAACAATATCATAACTGTAAATGTAACAATTTTAAAAAAAAATTATTATGTAACAATTTAAAAAAAAAAATTATTAATCACTAAACACTACAGGAAAGATCACACACGCATACAAATCCTCTATATACAAATTTTTTGCACCTTTATCAGGACAAATTTGTTGTATCCTTTTCAGTGGAGTGTCAAACGAAATTATCTTTTGACAAGAAATACCAAAATCTCCTCAAAATATTATCAGGCAAGGTTTGAAAAAGACAATTAGACCCCGCTTATTCCATCGGTTAGCGGTATGTGAAAACAGGAAACTAAAATTAGACACTCTATACACGACACATTTTTATGTTTAGCGAGTGGAACGGATCGCAGTTATAATGAGAAATGTAAAGAGGATCCACTCTTTTCCCCAGTGTTTTTCCTTTTTGCTTTGTGATCTGGCTGAAGTAAGTGCAACAAGCTTGTTTTTCTTTAAGTCGCCAAATTAAAGACAAGATACAAGGCTAAGTACTGATAAATGTATATTTTGCAGACAAAAACAATATAGTGACGCATACCCATCCGAAAACTTTAAAAATGATAAAGGTAGAGAATTGCCCGTCTATTTTCCACTACTTTCCTGGTCTAATTATTCTGAAACCAACAATAATCAATTAAGGCGGTTTAGATACTAAGTGGATATTAAACATAATCACAAGATCATTATTTGTCAGATGGAATAAGCCATCTCTCAACTTACATCCTCGGTCACATTTTATAAAAATACCTATGGTAAACTAATTCTATTTAAAGGGTCTATTACCTATAAACTTCCGAGTAAACTGAGCATGACCATGTCTCTAAGTTGAACGGAAAGGTAAATAGCCAAAGAACCTATTCATATAATAAATCGTAAAAAACTAATCTCAAAGCTCTCAGTGATTTGTTCATAAAAAAAAGAAGCACAAGTTTATTCCACTAAGTACCCACTAACTCCCTGATTATTTTCAAATATCCTCTGGAGTATATGAAAAACGCAATATATGAAAAATGACTCTAATAAAACTTTCGAGTTGCCACGGAAGATTATGGGTAGCATAAAAGAATGTGTATATTTCTTCGTTTGCGCTTCCCCGTCTGAGGCACTCGGCTGTACAGAGGATCAACTTTTATTGAAAAACTCCTCTCCACTCTCCTTCATTTTTCCCAATACTTTCACTCTTTCCCTTCCAGTAAATTTCGAAGAACCACTTACGTGTACAAAATGGAAAACACCCATTTGTCATTTCAACAACAGGTGTTATTGTTCCCTCAGCCAATGAGTTTTCTTTAAGAATACCTTAGTAATATTCCTTCTGCTGTAAATTTCTCTCAAGATATTTTCATCTCGTTACTTATCACGGATGTACGTGATCAAATTCTCTCTTTGCAAATACTCAAAAGTTTCTGTTAGTAATGCGTTTAAACTTCTTCGTTCTATTTCGTAATATAAAAGTTTGATTGGATGCCATTAAGGAGGGAGTGGCGTGAAAATTCACAGAGGTGCAAATTGTGGGATATAACAATAGGTCATAAATGTCATACTTATTATTGAAGAATGGGAGCAGTTGAGCTACACAGGTATTTATTACTTAAGTAACTGACGTTGGT
>NC_089758.1:14899233-14919233 GCF_040412425.1 Macrobrachium rosenbergii
AACTAACACGAATATCAAAAGTTCACCGCGAGGACCAGGTGGAAAGCGGTTAATGGCGGGCACCGTTCTATGTGACACCCAAATTTTAAAAAATCATATTCACGTTTTGTTACTGTACCTTATAGTTTGTAAATGCAAATAAAATCCAAATTTAATCAACGAGTGAAACATATCTATTCATCTCAACGATTTTATTTTTTGTATATGTCAATTTCATGAAACCTGTGGGGCCAAAACACATCACATTGTTGTAACAACATTTTGTTGGTTCTACTTTTTAAGCCGTTGGGTCATATAATTCCTACCTTTACTTAAAGCAAACGGAGGTCAGAAACCCACCCTAAGATCTAGCACAGATTGAAATAGGTTTTATTGTAATTAGCTGCAGCGATCATTATTGTGGTGACAATTCCATCCATTTAATTATAGAGCGAATGCTTGTGTGGGGCGTAAGCATTCTGGAAGCCTCACTTAAAGGAAAAAATGGGTGAAATACAACGTTGGTTTGAGCCTTACTCATTCACCATGTGCAGAAGTCAGATTTGTAATACACGAACTAATATGTGTTCCATATAGTAAGAATGAACAGCGTAAAGGGGGATGGGGCACCCTAGTACGACTACAAAGATGTACTGTAAGTCGTAAAATTCAAATCTTACGCTTTGTCCTAAAATACGATTCGTTAGGTGTTGATACATCCCTGGTTAGTATTTCCAGTGGCGTGGCTGCTGGTAGGTCAATGTTGAGCACGTACAAATACTGGACAGAACATTATTACTTCTATGATTGGAAAGAATAACTAACTGAAATTTCGAATGCAAAACCAAGCATAGACTTTGAGGTCAAGACCTACAATTTACAACCAAAAGACAATTCAAAAAGATTGGAGTCTGTCGTTGCAAAGAATCTGTCCTGTCCACCACGATAAAATACCTTCATTTTGAATTACGCAGCTCTCCCCAAAACGTTTTGATTTTTTCAGGCTACCTAGAAAGTCTTACTACCCAGCACTAGCTGATGCAAATCACGTAAAAGACAAAAAGTTATTACCTATTTTAGTGGTTCTGTGTAAAACGACATTCACAGCAAATAAATTCAAACGGAAACGCCTGTAAACAAATAATGTCATGCCTTACTACACTTTGATGGAATTTCGGGGCCATAAACGCTTTCACATTAGATTTAAGTGCTTGTTTTGATCGAGGGGAATGGCTAGTGTGCACTTTAAGAGTAGTGAAAATCGTTAAATAATTAATTGTTCATGTAAATGATAATAACAATAACATGGAAACAGAAAAATAATGTTTAACTTAGCAACGATAACACTGAAAATAATAATAATTGCCACACCGATGGCAATTATTTTTTCCTAAATTTTCATATACTGAAATTTTACCCGGCAGCCGGGTACTCCCCCCCACAACCCCTCCCAAAAAAGGAACCCATTTTCTTAAAGAATTCGAAGTTTTTTCCAATAAAGCTTATGACACAACACCTGAAGTTATTACGCTCTAATAATCTAAATAATAATAATAATAATAATAATAATAATAATAATAATAATAATAATAATAATAATGAGGGAGGATTCCTTTATATATAGATTAATTAAAGAATAATGGGTTCTGAGATCAATTTCAGATATGTAAATACAATAAAGATGGTATCTCTCAGTTGTAAAGCATTCGGCTTTCGTTAACAAGGTCCGCGGTTCGACCTATATGAGGATAATTACTCATGTCAGCTTGGAGTCAAAGAAAGGACACAGGGGAAATACACTAATAAAAATCATCTTGATTGAGTGGCTGACCAGGGTTTGCAAGATAAGTCTCGGTGGGGAAAAGATTCCAAAGGAATGGGCGAGAAGAGTAACTGAGCTATTGTATGAAGGTGGATATGAAGGAAGGCTTATATATTGAAACTTCATTAATCATGCATCAACATAAATTATGTATTTATAACATTTATATGTGCTGACCAGTAACTATACTTATTAAAATGTTACTGACTTCCATTAAATACAAATAATAAATACAAATATTAAATAAAAATCGTACTCACCACTCACCAGTTACGAGCTCGTTCTAAACAATTGCTGATTCCCATGACTTACCTGAAAGTAAAAGAAAAAAAGTACCATGGATAAAATATGTTTGGTTTAGTTCTTAGGAATTTTCTAAATATTAGTCTTCAGGAACAGCCTCCTCCAGTTTCACGCATAAAATAAAAAAGCAAAATTTATTCTGAGAAGCTTAGTAATGAAAGTTGTATTTCAGACTCGCATTTGTTTCTCAATGCATATGATCAGCTTTCTGCCAAAAATCTGCAAATTACATATTCTTCGTCTTGCTAATGAAATCAACATCATTTTAAGTCTTCAAAGGACTCAGGTGAGATTCCTGTTTAACTTTTTCTTTCCTTTCTCTTTCTTTTTTCGTAAGAGTTTACCACGTGACCTTGCGTAATTTTCCCGTATCAGCCGGTAAACGAGAACATGTTCCCGACAAGATTTGTGCAAGTTAAGTGGTATTAACTCGTTCTATCAAACCTAAATCAAGCGTAACATTCATACAAATTTCATTTCCCATTATCAACTTCAGGATTACAATAAAATGAAGGTCTATTATAGGAACATTATCGATACCATTCATCTCTTCCTTTTTTCATTGACTTATTTATTTATTTAATTATTTACTTTTTAGCCTGTTACCTTAAAGATGCGCCCACACCATAGCAAAACATGTCACAAACAACTAGGAAACTTATCACACACATATCACAAAGAAGTCGAAAAAAGTAAATAAACGTAAGTGGAGAACGGATCTTTAACATCTGCTGTATCATCAAATCAAGCATTGTTGCAGCTTGTATTAAGCCATTTTGTGATGTGTGTAGCGATAAGTTCCCGCTGCGTGTTTATGACATGTTTTACAGTAGCGTCGACTCGCCCTAACAGTAAGTCGTTGACTTGTATTTAACCCGTTTGTGATGCGTGCAGCGATAAGTCGCCGACGTGTGTTTATGATATGGTTAACTGCAACATGGACGATACATTGCTATTTCTCTCATTTCCTGTCACACTGTTAAGGTAATCTTTAAGCCCTATGTTTCGGAATTAAAAGATCTCACTCCAGGTGAGTGAAGAAATCCTAAATTCAACGAACGGCTTTCTCATCATGAAACTGAATTTTTTAAGTAACCGATAAAAGCTAGCTATATTTTATTGAACGCATCGGCACGTGGCTGCCAAGAACGAGTGACAGCATTCGAATTGCAACGAATATTATTATTGACTGGAAAAATCTACACAATCGCGAAAAAAATTTGATTAGCAGAATCCTATAGAAGGATGTGTGACTGGAATGTATTCAAAATCCTAAAATTAACAATGGAGATGACTGAGTTTCATTATAGACTTTATCAGTGAAAGGACTAAAAATATCACAAAACATTTATTTCAGAACAGTCATGATATACGAGTATTAACCAAATTGTTAACACGATGACCTTCATTAATTTCCAATAAAAACAATTTTGCTGGAAAACAATTCTACAGAAACATTTCGTCAAAAGTCATTAATAAGCCTCAGTGAATTTTTACAGACTGTATTTCCATTAACTCTTGAAAGTAATTTCTGAAAAAACCATCACATGATAACATTTATGAATGAATAAAAATTTTATGCTTATTTATTCTGGGAAACGAAATCGTAAAAGGTAAGCTAATTCTTGGAACTTTCCAGGGAGAAAAGTAAAATCAGACTTTTTTTATTTGCTGAATGTGATGTTGGAATTAATTGGTTTGCTCTAATTTCACAATGAGGTCTCTGAAGACGAAAAAAGTATTCGGTAATTATAAGTACGCTAATGAAGTTAAAATATATGCTGATGATATTCATAGAATCCTTTCAGGGATAAGAAAAAGGAAAAAAATCTCCTGAATTTAGATAAAAAATTAAGGTCTTATTAACCATTGTGTCTAAGGATATTGAGAGCTGGAATACATATTGCGTGGTTACCACAGGCTCATTAAAAGAATGTCGATTTTGTTGATATTTTTTCTTTATAATGAAATTCAAGAAAACCTACGACAAAGCAAATTATGTTGTCGATTACTGTGCGAAATAAATAATAAATACATGTTAAAGAATAGCAAACAACAATTTACCTGGACAAATTTGTCAGGTTAAATTTATTTACTTATCAATTATTTATTATTTGGTTTATATTCAATGCATATATGTTTAAACAAGGAGTACCTTAACGCATTCAAAGAACAGTGATTCACTTCCCTCGCAAGATTAAAGCACAACTAATAATTTTGACACTGCATTCAAAAACTCCGAAAAATATTTAGCTTTATTTTTCTCCCACCAAAACTTCAACAAATTGTTTACCTTTTATGAGATTTAGTTGAATGTTCCATTCTAACATTGGCATAAGGAAAAACATTCATTTTCAAGGAATAAAAGGAAAATTTAATCATTCGTATTAAGTACACATGCAGTTGAATCCCATTTTAATAGTATATTACGAAAATAGAAAGTTATTTTTGCGGACCTCGAAAAGACGTTGTGGATTAACTTTGGAAAGTCTGTTGTAGCACAACTTTAGAGCAAAAATAAGAAAAAAAATATAAAAAATTTTAAAACACACTTTTATTAAAATGCACTAAAAAGTGAAAGATAATTTTTCGAGACACACCAAGATTTTCTTACGAAAAAAAGAAAAGCGTGGGTGTCAAACGTCAAAGGAAAGGCTATAAGAGAAATCATTTTTTTTTTATTTCTTGTAGCATTTCCTTCAATGTTTGGCACCCACACTTTCATTTTTGTAGACGTGATCAATTGTAAGAAAATCCTGGTGTCTCAAAAAATTATTTTTTACTTTTTTAGTGCACTTTAATGAAGAGCGTTTAAATTTTTTTTTTTTTATTTTTTCAGATATTGAAACCGATTTATGACTGTAACTGAAAAAATTGAATGTAATATCCTGTCGGGCCAAAGAAGTTCTGAAAAATCCGTAAAGTTATGAACTTATTCTACCGAGTCAAAGCAGGCATAACAAATCCGAAGTTTCATACAAATCCTGAGATACTGGGAGAGGTCACTGTAGGGTCACTAGAGGTCACTGCTGACCTTCTGATCATGTAAGGTTGTACTGTCACCAGGATTCAGTAACCATGCAAAATTTCAAGTCCATCGGACGTCGGGAACAGGTCGAAAACTGAGTGACAAGATCTGACCCAAACAGACAGACAGACAGACAGACAGGCGCAGAAGTCAAGTTAAGTAAAAGCATGTAATGACGCTAACTTGAGCCAAACCTTTAAGCACTTCAATTAAGAGGGCTGGGGTGTAACAGCAAAAAAATATCAAGAGAATTCAAACAGAAGTTACAAGAGCATGATTATGTTGATGAACGATGAAAGGTGAGAGATACCTAACAATACCTTATACGAAATACGAAATAAAGAGAACACTGAATCTGTAACTGAGAAAATTAGAAGCACCCTTGGAAGGTCAGCCATCTGATGGCAGATATAAAGAAGCTCTCTCTCGAGTAACACTTTGATAAAGTGAACAGAAGCCACTGCTGAAATCAAATATTTCACTTAGTTGTTTTATTATTTGTCTACATGGATATTTAAATCACTGTACTGAACATGTTTCAGTAAAAATAGTTTTCTACCCATATCTGTTGGAAGAGAGTATCTTTTAATTAATATAGTAGCTCCGACCCCACAATATATAATGTATATGCATACGGTGAAATGTACACGTATAAGCACGTACATATACACATACATGTGTACGTACGTCGATGTCCATAGTAAATGTAACGCCACTTATACCACAGCGAATTATGAGATAACACACATACCAATTATAGGGCTGTATCAGCCTTACAACACAACTATCGAACTGCTCTCAATGAATTATATTGAAAATATATTTACAAAAAGGATAACAAATTATATTACTGTGACGATTAAATAAAAGGCTGCTGTAATATTTCTATGAAAATGAAGATTATGGTAGGAAGGCTTCATAAGATACATAACGAAATAAGAAAAAAATAAATAATAACTGAAAAAGTTATGTATGAGATCATTCAAACCAGTCTGCGAGAAGCCCATGAATCACTGGTTTTTGGGGCATTCTTGTAGATTACCCTACTGGACAAAAGAATACATAAGAGTCAGTAACTTTTGTCTCTCTCTCTCTCTCTCTCTCTCTCTCTCTCTCTCTCTCTCTCTCTCTCTCCCCTCTCTCTCTCTCTCTCTCTCTCTGTTGCTAGGAGAACATTCTACCATTGACTATATTCATAAAGATCTCGATTACTTGTAATTAAAACAAATGACTAAATTTCAATTAACAATAGTAGACAGATAACTCTTTACACTAATATTTTTTGAACAGGTCTATATTCATTCTGCAATGTTAGGTTACCATATGAAAAATTTTCGAAGATACTACAAGCACCATAACAGCACAGAAATAACCACAACAGAATCGTAATAAAACGGTTGAATACAAGACAGGCCTATAATCCAAAAGTCATAAGCTGCGTAAACTGACAAAAAGACATAGGACATTGTGGGTTTACGTAATTTTTTATGATCCTGTTATTTCGATAGCAGATAATGTCCTTAAGAAATTTCTCTACCATACTTTAAGCTAAACATAGGCGTATTCTGGTTTTGCAGAGTGCAGTCACTGTTTGTCATCCCACCGAATATGTAAACGATTGCAATGAAATCGATTTTATGACTATTAAAATGTAGTAAAATTTCCTAATATCAATATGAAATACCAGTCTGCATGGCTCTGAGTTAGTCTTTGTGTTTAAATTTAGAATGGAGAACACGCTTGACGATATCAGACGGTAATTATCATTGTCTTATAATTCAAGAGCACCGATTCGAACGCAGACATTCGCTGTGCCACCTCCGTGGTCAGGTGAACCTCATTTATGAAAAATAACATTGCAGCATCGCGGAACACTCCTGACTTCATTCATATTTTCCTACTTTTTTGTACCATTTTTAGGGAGATGTGAATTATGGTTCTATTTCAGGGGATAATTTAACGTTTCCTTTTGATAATCAGCAGAACTTATTTTAATTCGGTAAAACAACCACTGCTAAATTAATGAAGATGAAAAGAACCACAGATTAACCAACTTTTCGAAAACATTGCCAACCAATCAGCTTCAAGGAATGGTCGTGACGTAAGTGGTGGGCAGGGCTTAGCTGCAAAGAGCGGTGGATTTTGCTATAGTCACCATTATAATTAACAATTAACCTCTGCAAGGTTTATATTGAATCTACATATAAATTGCACCAGAATATTCCGGAGTGAATCACAGTACTGAGTATGCTAATTCTATATTTAAATATTCTATTTCATTCAGTATGAAAATTCTGCATTAAAACTGTTTAAAATTCCTTAATTTTACATATGTAACATGCAAAATAATTATTACACTACAAAAAAAAATAAAGTGACGCAGGTTATTTAAAAGCGCAGTAATACGTAGAAATTTCAAGTATTCGTAGGAAGCATAATGACCTGTATAGGCCCAGTTAGGGTGAAAATTACTTGAGTTGAACATTAAACATTACACGAGAAGCTAACTATTCACAACAAACCGTTTTCACATTTTTCTTGACACTAAAACCTCTCTTGCCAACAAACGACGTTGGGAAATACGTGACTGCCCAACTAGAAGTTACAATTGTGCATATCGGAAATATTAACTTCGCGCTTATTTTCCAACGTTTCCATCTTTACATTTCGGTTGAAAACACTCGGGCACTGACTCCGTATCATTGCTACACCTGCAAAAAGTCCTTACTTTCAAATGCCCTTTTCATTTGGAACAACTGAATGACTTTCAGTTCATGCCAGTATATGTGATCGAGTCGGTACGAGAGTGTATAAAGAAATACATCCAAATGTGGACGATTGGAACAATATGTTTAGCCTAAAAACTGTTATGACAACTTCAATTTGACAGGTGAATCAATGTCTCTACCTGGATACAACAAAAAGAAGGTGGGTTACAAGGGTCGCGATAAATCCTCCTCCTGGAGAATGAGAATTTTTAGAGTAAAACAGGCCGAGAATTCAAAACCTTGAAATTTGAAGCTTCAAGATTTTCTGTGTATGTAAACAGTTGGGTGCTGGTATGTGCGTCTTCACACGGTGCCTCGACGCAGCCATAAGGTGTAATTGTAAGAAACGGTAATTTTAGATCAACGATTTTCTCAACAATACTCCGCAATATCTCCCTGGCAAAGGCTGAGCTTCGTATAAAGTCTCAGGGAAGCACCGAGAGGGAGGGCTTATCACAGACCCCGGGTCCGGTCAACAAATGTTTCAAGCCGTCTTTATTGCCTTGGTGATATGGCATCGTCGACCTCGGGGGCTTTGGCCTCTTCTGAGAAAGTAGGGCTCAGACTCATAACAAAAACACTTCTCTTCCATTTCCCCTAGAAGTACCTCTTGTCCTAGAGACAACATCTAGAGAAGGAGGGCATGAAAGTGATACGGTCTCTTCTTCCACTTGGAAGGGTGAAAGACGATTTGACCATTTCCTTATTATTTTATTTTCTCTTTCCAGACATTTTATTTCCCTTATTTGAAATAGGCCATATTCGTTTAAACCTCTTGTTTTTTAGCTATACAATGACTCATTTTGTTTTCTTACAATTTTTGTTCCAAAAGATTACATAAAGCTGCCCGTGATTTTCCAAATGTTTTACTTGCGTCAATTTCAGAGAGAGAGAGAGAGAGAGAGAGAGAGAGAGAGAGAGAGAGAGAGAAATTCTGTCTATTGTGTACGAGTAAATTCATCCGTGGTTAAAGATGAAACTTATAACCTTCAATAACTTTGGTAATTAATAATTATTCCAACTGGTAAAAATAAAAGTTAAACCAAATTAAAATTCCCTGCATATGAATTAGATTTCAAGTTTCAGAACAAAAACTCTGCTCAGTTGAATAATGAATATTCTCTCTAAAGAGGATGTAAACTATGTGATAACGAACCTACATAAACCACATGGTATCTTCTAGCTGCCTTCCCTCGAGCACTGGATATCTATCGAAGGGGAAAAAATAAATTCCGAAGACCTACTCTGCGTGTCATTCCTCGAGGAAGACGCCTCATATTATCTTTTCCATTCTCACCCGGTTTCTGCGGATGAGGGTGCTAGTCCTATACTTTTCTACATCCCCTATAACAAATGATATACATTTATATATATGGTAACTTAACCACTATTCAGTTATATATATATATATATATATATATATATATATATATATATATATATATATATATATATATATATATATATATAATGCACATATACAATGCGCATGAATGGAATGCACCCATATTGCTCTGCCCTCCGTCAGGATTAGAAAAAGAACATATAACATTTACACATGTATAATGCGTATAACTTCTCCATTGTTAACTAATATATTTACAACGTTTCTCTAAACACAGTCCAACTTATATTTTATTTGCATGATTATTTGGGTGACCCGTATATCACGCAGCCTTCATCTCGTTGCACCATAAACACAGACTAAAATGGCTGATAATGTAACTATTCAAACCTTTTGTTTACAAATGACGTCACAGTTTGCACAAGACACACTCGGACGTGGCAGGTATATTCACAATTTTCAAAAAGTATAATAAACAATTTTGAATGTACATAACGAGGGCTTAGGATGAAGAAGGACGAGATTAGCTCGTTCGCTCTGCAGTGTAAATACTCTTCAGAATTTGTGGAAATAAAAGATAAATACCTTATACAGTATTCAAGCAAATAAGAGAATTTCAGAACAAACACGTGGAATGATTAAAATTCTAGCCGAATGTTGCCTTTCTCCTCATATTTAAAAAGGATGCTCTCAGCCCTACTGTGTGTAGACGAAGACTAGAGAGAGAGAGAGAGAGAGAGAGAGAGAGAGAGAGAGAGAGAGAGAGAGAGAGAGAGAGAGAGAGAGAGAGATTATCCCAGGTTCCTAGCTCTAGTGTTTGAAAGGACTCCTTGCCTTAATTAAAGTCACGATGTTTGGAATAAGAGAGAAATATAATTTGCCAAGGGGAAACCATTTACGGATGAACATATGAGAAAACCAAGGAATATGAGAGTGGTCATTTGTGCGAAGCCAGATATCTAATAATAATAATAATAATAATAATAATAATTATTATTATTATTATAATAATAATTATTATTATTATTATTATTACTTATTATTAATATTATTATTATTATTATTATTGAGAATTAAAAAGCCACAGTAGCGTTAAAAATATTTATGTACAAAGTTAAAAACGAAAAGGAGAGACTTTCAGAGACTACTCCTTATCCCTCATCAGCGGTAAAATAGTGGACGGAGCGTTAAGACAACAACAGGAAATTGGTACAAAGCGGATTCTTCTAACAGTGTTGGTCAGGTAACCCCTGTTCGATTGTTTCTGTTGGCGAGACGGTTGGAACGACAAAGTGGTCGTACGGGTGATTCCAACTCATCCATGTTATGCAATGATCAAATAGCAATACTACTGGCAAAATGCAAAGCAAAATTGGGAATGTTGTTCCGGCACTTCAAAACAAGAAAAGCCGAACACATGATTATGCTTTATAAAATGTATATACGTAGTCCACTTAAATATTGCAATATGATATGGTACCCACACTACCAAAGGGACATTGCATAAATAGAGAGTGTACAAAGGTCCTTTACAGCTAAAATAGAAGAAGTTAAGGACCTTGACTACTGGGAAAGACTACAATTCTTAAATTATATAGTCTCGACAGAAGAGAACGCTACATGATAATCCAAGCATGGAAACAGATAGAAGGAATTACCGAAAACATCACGGAGCTAAAAATATCAGAAAGAGCAAGCAGAGGTAGATTAATAGCGCCCAAAACTATACCAGGAAAACTAAGGAAAGCACACAGGACATTAATCCACTACGCACCAGCATCGATAATGCAGCGTCTATTCAATGCGTTACAAGCTCATCTGAGGAACATAACAGGAGTGAGGGTAGATGTGTTTAAGAATAAGCTCGACAAACATCTAAGCTGCATCCCAGACCATCCAAGGTTGGAAGATGCAAAATACACCGGAAGATGCATTAGCAATTCTCTGTTAGACATCAGAGGTGCCTCACACTGAGGGACCTGGGGCAACCCGAACGAACTGTAAGGTCTGTAAGGTAAGGTCTCAGCTGTAGCAACATCAGTCATCTGGGATAAAAGAGAGGTGGGAGCAGCATCAGGGGTCTCACGGTCACCAGAAACCTGAATCTTAAAATCGTCGACAAAGCGGCCAATAATTAACGAATTAACAAAATTATCCTCATCAGTGAAGGTTTAGAAGACTTGTCTTTGTACCAATTTCCTGCTGTTGTCTTAACGCTCCTCCACTATTTTATCGCTTAGTGGGACTGATGAGGGAGGGATACGGTGAAGTATCTGAAAGTCTCTCCTTTTCGTTTTTGACTTTGTACATAAATATTTTTAACACTACTGTGGCTTTTAATTCTCGATATTATTGCCTCGTTACAGGGTCATCTTGTTTCATTATTATTATTATTATTATTATTATTATTATTATTATTATTATTATTATTATTATTTGTTGCTGCTGTCGTCTTTCATTTTTCATGTGACACCAGCCTTGCATATTTATTAAAGTGCAGCATCTTATTCCTAGTTTCTGTTATGTCTAGGCTGTATATGGAAAAAGGAAACTTTGAAAACAAACCCCATTTATACACTCGACTGCATCATCGCTTTCTCTTCACATCAGAGACTTCATTTTCTCACGTTTCTCCTTTTACAAGAAATAAAGAAAAAAAAATAAAATAAAAGATAAATAAAGTCGAACAGTACCATCTCGTAAGCATGAATGTCACCAAATATTGTCATGTGAGTCCAGAGATTTCTTTCCATCTACTGCTGGGTTTGGAACTCGAAAGAATAAATATATAATTTTCTGAAAACTTAGAATAAAGGAAAAAGGCTGGGTAACTCAAAATCGTTGACAGCCGGAGAGAAATTATCTGAACCTAACAATACGAGAATCGTCGATTTCCATAAGAGTAAATCTGGGATGGAATCACCGACGCATCTTGGTTTAAGCGTCTTATATTGCCCGAAGCTTTATATGCTATTAAGTGTAGATCTGGGGATTATTAAAGAGGAAGGCTTTACTTCAGTGGTTCTAGTAAACAAGAAAATAGTGAGCAAGTGTTTTTTTATAATGCTATTTAAGTTATCGTACCTTTCGCAAGTCAACGAAGACCTTATAATAAGTAAATAAAATGCTATTTAAGTTATCGTACCTTTCGCAAGTCAACGAAGACCTTATAATAAGTAAATAAATAAATAAATAAATAAATATATATATATATATATATAAATATATATATAAATATATAAATATATAACTGAATAAATATATATATCTAAATATATATATAAAATAAATATATAAATGGATATAAATATATATATATAAATGAATAAACTAAATAAATTAACTGATCATCCATTAAGGAAACAAATAAAATAAAGAAATGAAAATAAATTATTAAATAAATAAATATATAAACAAACAAATAAGTAAATGAATAAATAAATAACTGAATAAACAAACAAGCAACTAAGTAAATAAATAAAACAAAAAATAAACGAAAGCAAATGGAAGAAAAATATTCCCCATATCCTCAGGGTAGAAGCTGGATGTATCTACGACGCAGGTAGGTAGGAACGGCTTACGAATCAGCACCGGAAGTTTCTCGAACATCTTCAAAAGCCTTAACATTCGGAGGATCTTGAAACAGAAACTTATTTCGCAACCACGTCATTAAAACCATGTTTTTTTTTTTTTTATTAAAGTCTAGGTTTGGGAGAGAAGCTAAAATAAAAAAAAAAATGAGGTGAGAAATTACTTATTCCGATGCCATTAGTATTTTACAGTTTGAACTGTATTCCTAAGGGCTAAAATCATGTCTACACATACAAGTAAGTATTTTTCTCCAGAGAGAGAGAGAGAGAGAGAGAGGAGTGAGGGCAAGTGCTGTCGCTGATATTTGGAGAAAAAGATTTTGACCAATATGCCATATACAACTAGGAGATGGAGTAGTATTCTGCATGTTCTCAAAGAAACTTCAATTTTCTTCGTTTTTAAACTATAGAAATTGAAAAAGAACTTCACACATACACATGCAAACACAAAAACACATTTTGTGTGGTGAATTAAACACATTTTAAGCACAGTACTCAACTGAATTTCTTTATCATAAGCATTATATCATGTGTATTATTATTACTGTCTATCATAATTGCAAGAGAAGTTGAAACTCTATTAAGAAAGGCAGAATGATAGGAGCCCGAGGGTCTCTAACAGAAAAAGTAGCCCACTTCCAAAAAGTAAATTTAGACATGATAAACTATTAAAGAGAAATTAGAAACTTTAACACATACATCTGTCTATAACATTAAAATCCCAGTGGATCTTTCTTGTTTGTCCGCCCCGGGTGGAGGCAAGGTAGGTAGGGGATCGGAAGGATACGGGAGACACTACACATCCACCCTCCTCCTGAAAACCTGTTTGTCCGCCTCGGGTGGGGGCGGGATAGGTAGGGATCAGGAGGGTAGGGGAGGCATGACGGGCAGCGGCGGGTTCCCGCACAGCGTAGCGCGCGCCATCAAGCTTGTAAGAAATAGTTAGACAAGTCAGACAAAGAACAAATAAACTATGAATTGAGACTCATGTTACCCTGCTCAACAAAATAAGTTATTGATTTTACACCAACTTTGAACTTTTCAAGCTCCAACGATTAAATTTTATGGTTAAGAAGATCACTCCACAACTTGGTCACAAAGGAATAAACTCAAGAGAACTGTGTGGTTTTAAACTAGAGCTAAGTCTGTTAGAATGACAAGACGTAAGACTGGTATCATGTGGGAGATGATATAGCCTAGGAGGATCTGAATACATAGGATGATCACAATAACATTAATACAAACCCAGATGCACCGATAGTTGGAAAAAACAATGTACGAATAATTGTGAGTTACTGATATTTTCTAAAATGACATTTTTTTTTTCCGACGTGAAGAAAAAAGGCAGATCGATTTTTCAAAAGATTTCCATGAAAATCTAACGTAGTCAGAGTTGTTAACATAACTTCTAACAATTAAATATCGAAGAGAAAAATTTGTTATATATATTCTAAATTCTTAACGGGTTTAGAGACAGATTTAACTTCTGTGAGATGTGGCAATAGTAAAGAAATAAAGAAACAGCCCAAATGTGACCTTCACTAATATCCCCGCCCCTGCAAACATGCAAATGCCATAAAATGAAAATGCAGTCGGAGTTGTAAAAGATAAAACAAGTTAATAGCTTCACAATAGGAAGAAACACGACATCTAATAGTGTGGAGGCCATTGCAGTCCGAAAGCATTCAGGATATGAAAGCATCTTTAAGTAAAATTTCACGAAAATAAATGTCGTAGTTATTTACCTTAAATTCGCCGATACTGCGACTGCATAAGCGACACTGGACATACCCAGTGAAAAAGAAGAGGGTTTCTGCTAGAAAATAACAAAAGGGAGAGACACCCAAGTACTGTAGAAAATATGCGAATGGAAATAAACCCGGTTTTGGTATTTTCCAGGGTTCTCTGAAGTACAGAACAAATATTATCATTCAGTCAACACTTTCATGAATTATTTTTCTTACTACCTGTAATAATCTTTCAGAAATAGAAAGCACGTTTTACACAAGCAGCTATTATCCTGAAAAGACTAATATTAAAAACATTATCAAGAGTTAATAGGCTTCATTATGAAGACAAATTAGCTTCGTGGGTAGTGCAAACTCTACTAACTTTTTCATGAATTAGGAATGAAGAATGTGATAGAATGTTTCCATAAAAGTTGATTTCATGTTTTCTGTCAAATATGAGAAGAAATATGAATCTAACTCAGGCCTACCACTTGCAAATCTTAATGATTAAGACTGTTGTCTACACTCGGAATGCACTACAGTAAGACAATTCGTCCCATTAACAGAACTACCATCGCTTTTATACAGGGGAGCACAGGGGGAGGGGTGTTAAATAAACAGCAAACTAATTTTATGATGACACAATCTGTAAAATAAATTTCACATATAACCCTTCATTTCCAAACCAGACAATTATTATCCTAAATTAAATATATTTTGCTAACATTGTTTCTAGGTTATGTTTTTAGGTACATATTCTGTATTGAGCAAAAAATGAATAACAGACAACTTATGTTGACCACCAAATGGTCGGGAAATATATCGCGAATCATGCATGCTCTGTTTACTGAGAATTTTTTTAAGACATTGCCAAATCATTTGTTCGTAAGAATTGAAAATATGCTTTCCAAATTTGTGCTTCTCGATATGAAATAATGTTTATTAACTCCACATATTCACCAGGAGTGACAATACCTCAACGGTGCATGCACTAATTAATTAACCCACGGTGTCTATTTTTTATTTATTATGAAAGTGCCGACGCATAACATAAATTAGGGCATAAAGGTCTAATTATGATTTGCCATAATTGTTTCCGAAACTGGAATATGAGCCTACATAACTTTGCGGTTATTTATAATTTAACATAGATTTCACAGACAGCGGAAGGACGAGCATGAAAAACTAAAGAAATAATGAATGGATGCGGTAAGATATTTGTAATGCTCTTTTCAATCTAACTAGTAAGGCACAGAACTGTTTAAATGGATTCGAGTGATTCCTTTCACTAGAGCACCTTCAAGGCTCTTACGTGTAACTTTGAAACGAGGGTGTCAGAGGTACGTGATTGATTTCATTCACGTTACGAGGGTGTCAGAGGTACGTGATTGATTTCATTCACGTTACGAGGGTGTCAGAGGTACGTGATTGATTCCATTCACGTTACGAGGGTGTCAGAGGTACGTGATTGATTTCATTCACGTTACGAGGGTGTCAGAGGTTCGTTACTGATTTCACTCACGTTATTCTATGCCACAAGCAAAAAGAACTTATAGCTGACTCCTACCTAGTGTGGCTTTATCTACCTTTCCTGGTGTTCTAAAAGGTGGTCCTCAAGGAATTTTGATATTCAATCTTAAAAAACTAAAAGAAGACCGTGCAATATGCGCATGATGCTCCGCTTGTCGGGAAAAGAGGCTGCTGCTTGATTTGACAAATGAGGCTGACCTGCAGAAAATCTCGCTCTGGAATTTGCTATGCACATATGATGCTACACTTTATGATTCTGAATAATTACCCAGGTTTTGTGCTACCATCCACTACCAAGGTTTTCACAGTACCTAAACAAAAATATTTTTTTAAAGCTGCCTAGAAACTTTATTACCGTGGACCATCAACGTAACACAAAGAACAAAATAAACGGATCACACCCACACACACACACACACACACACACACACACACACAAACACACACACATATACATACACTGTGAAACTCATTGTAAGTTTACCTATGCTTTTTGTTCATTTGTAATTTTTTCACATTTTTGAAACGTGCATTCTGTTAATATACAAGTTTGTTTTGCGAGATTAAAAACTTTTAGTTTTATTCCATATGTATGTGAATGAGGTGACCTAGTGTTGACCTGTCAACTCACAGGTATGTGCTTCAAATCTACAAAGAGGAGGGTTGTCCATATCATCACCATCATTATTATTACTCATATAATCTCTTATTCTTCGTTGGATTTCCACAATGAATAACGAATATCGAAAATAAACACAAGGGGACATGGAAAGTTATAAAAGGCCATGCATATCACCAAATAGCCAGTCCTCCCCGGAAAAAAAGAATTCCGCTCCAGCTCAGCTCAACTCACCGAATGGTTTGCTTTCCATATTTTATCTATTTATTCACAACTGTATTTGAAATGCTGCCGTGTGAGGGCATTTCCATCTGCACGGTAATTTAACTACGAATATTTTAAAAGTGAAAAAGGATATTCAACCGAAATTGCGGTATACTTTTATTTACAACAAGTTTCTACAAAAGCTTCTTCTGGAGGTACCAGTAACTTTCTCTGGCTATTTTTGGCTATTATATTTTCTATAATGGGCTCGTGTGCTTAAAGAAAGATACAGTAACAAAGGACTGAACATTTCAGGCAACCTTTTAGAATGCAGAAAAGGCTTCCAAATTTGACGAAAGGATGTGGGGGAGGGACGCTGGAAATCCAGAAAATAGACAGAGTAGGCACAAAAGGTGATTGGACTTAGGACTCCTGGAAGAAAGGACCTTCCCAGAGGCTCCAAGACACATGGTGAATTTGTGATCGGTTTTTCCGGTCTCAGGAGAATCTCCGAATTGGGAAGGGGTCGTTGTGTTCTCTGTCTTCCCTTCCCCACCCCCTTCCCTTCCAAACCCCCCACGCCCCCCCCACAAAAAAAAAAAATCTCAGACACAAACAATAGGCATTTTAAGGTATGAGAGCTGGTGCTGTACGAGAATTCCTGAACAGAGGTTGTCCATGATTCCGTTTGTTTGCATACATATCTGGTAGCCCATTTTTCGATGAGTTATAAATTTATAACCTAGTAAAATTCTTTTTTATTTCTTGGGCAGCATTCTCGATATTTCTCTTTAATAATGAAACAAGAATTTAACAAAAATGGCAGCGTTCTATCTACTACATATCCAACTATCTATTTACATTTATGTGCATATATATATATATATATATATATATATATATATATATATATATATATATATATATATATATATATATATATATATATATATATACATATATATATATATATATATATATATATATATATATATATATATATATATATATATATATATATATATATATACATTCGTATTCAACATGAATGACAAAACTAGTTTTAATGTCTATCTTTCAAATAACCTCAGGAAAACAATATAATCGCCTGTTCACAGGCAGTCATGGTTTATTCTTTTTCTAAAATTTGACATGGAATTTCCCTGGCTGGAAGTGTTCTATAAGCTAGCAAAGACCTTTCTGTTGAAGATAAAAAAAAATAAAGAAAAACTTAAAACTCTAGCTTGGGGAGAATTATGCCAATTAATAGCACTCGAAAAGGAAAGAACAAGACAATAAAATTAGTTAAAATTTGGTTAACCTATAAAATTTCGAGAAAAAACATAAACGACCAAGAGACCTTTTTACACTTCCAGTTACTAAGACATACTTTTGTTAACTTTTCCTGCTCTAATTTTTACCTGCAGGGATTAGGAGTCTTTTCAGAACATTACATATTTCAAACTTTCTTTCGTTCACGTATTCTCAACATTATTTTCTGCTAAATGCGTTGTAATTCTTTCATTTTGCTTAACATTTTAAGAAATATATAGTTCTAAAAATGTGATTTCCTTTAGAACTACACCTACACCTATGTAATTATTTTTATTATTACCTTTTTGGAAAAATCAGTCAAAATGTAAATCTAGAAGATTAAAGATCAAAGTCTAATTCCTATAATTGGGGTTATGTGAAATTCAATATTGGAGCTTTTCTAAAAATGAGTGAATATTAAAAGAACATCAACGACTAACTTACGCATGACCTTTTTTATTCCTTCTTAATAGAAATAATCTAATTATTCATTTCGAAACAGTGGCTCTCTGTGTTCTTTTCATTTGGTTTTTATCTAACAATTATCTTTATAAACAGTCCTGATTAAAAACACGCTCTCTTAAAGAAGCTCCGATGTTGCCTAGGGGAATAAAATACCTCGGGACAGGTCCTCACAAAAAAAAAGTCAGTTTGTACCAACTTTCTCATAACGTTCCTATTTATTATACTTTATAAAAATATAAGTAAACCCCGCAGTATTTAAATGAAAGTTCTGGTATTCCAGATTCACACTCATATTGAAAGCTCCCAGCATTACCTACCAATTTTTCCAGTTACCTAATTTTCTCTTATAATTTCGTACGAATATATTTTTCAGTTCTTAGAAGTTTAAACCTGTGGAAACACTTTCTTGGTACCAAACGCTGTCAATAATGTTTTATGAACCTTTGACACTCCTTTCTTCGTCAACAACCTCTTGGGTTATTTGATCTAAAAATAAATCAGTCTTCGTGGAATTCTCACAAAATTTCAGTTCTCTCTCTCTCTCTCTCTCTCTCTCTCTCTCTCTCTCTCTCTCTCTCTCTCTCTCTCTCTCTCTCTCTCTCTCTCTCGCGAAACGCAAAATTAATAATTACTAAAATCCTTTACCGGATCCGATCGCCAGTTTCTGCATTTTTGAGCAGATGAACACAATAATATGAACGTCCAAAACAATCAAATGAAAATCCAACTGGTCGTCACTAAATTCCAACTGCAGAAATAAATTTTACATGCAGAGAAAAGACAAAAGACATAACAAAGCAAAACAAAACACAGCAACCACTCCTCTCTCCACACAGCACTCAGATTTCAATTTCAGACCTAAAAAAAAAATTTGAGGTGCCAAAAGCTTCTTACATCTACTAAAAGGAGAGTTTCTCTGCAATTCTGCACAACACAATGGCTCTGCCCTTCGCGGATTTCTACCATGGATTTGGAAATAAAAGATATTTATAGAATAACTTAGTGAAAATCTATATGTTTAAAAGGTTGAGAAATACCTAAATATACTGCAAACTGATAGGCTAGATGGATAGACAATTTATTCAAAAATACCTATAAACATTCAAAATACTTATAAACATCCAAACATTTCTTTTACCAATCTTTCACAGAGATTTTAGCACTGTTACTCTATTAAAAATATGCATATGAACGAAAATAAGGGGTTGTGACGGCAGCTTTAGTAGCCTTAATCAATTTGACAATTGTAGTGGACAGACTTATGTCAAAACACGGAAATACCGGAGTTTTTATGAAACCGTCA
>NC_089758.1:14929233-14944233 GCF_040412425.1 Macrobrachium rosenbergii
CATCGTTTATTCCTGCTAATTTATTTGTTACTGCGCTAAATTATTCATATATTTTAGGATATACAGTTATAGGGAAAAGTAAGAGTAACTATAGACTATTTTATATAATATCCTTTACAGTTAAGAGATCAAAATATTTCAAGGCAATTCCATAAAAGAATATAAACTTGGCATTTATTACTTTAAATGATTACTTTATCTTTGAAAAAAGAAACATTACAAACAAGGAGCACTTCAACCATATTCATTCAGGCTAAGAAAAATAAAATACGTTCATACATCCAGTTACCAACCATTTTAATCATGGATGTCAAAGACCATTAATTTAGTTATGGAATATTGAGTTTGTTGTTTGCTCGCTCGAAAAATCATGAACGTTAAATTAACAAATTTTTTATAATCCTCCTTAGCAATTCCCATGTTGCAGTTGATTAGGAATTCGTGATTAAAATTCATTTGACTTACGAGAGCTAATACTCGTTTATGAACACGAGAATTTTTTTGGTTTTTATTTATACATTTATTAGTACTGTTACGGCTGTTATCGCTTATCTTTTATGTTATTGTCCACATTTTCTCTATTACCACTTGTATATTCTATTCTTTGGAAGATTATACTTACTCTTTTGAATAATAATAATAATAATAATAATAATAATAATAATAATAATAATAATAATAATAATAATAATAATAATACACCGTTGTGATGAAATATATTCATTAGTTTCTCTCCACATAAGAGCTGATAAGCACGACAGCGACTAAGCTTTGTCTGTCTTTGAAGACTGAGTTATAATAGATAAATTTCTTCACAATAATAATGAAACACAAATCGAAATGATGGAAAAAAATAAAATCTAATGACCCTGGGTTACCCTGGAAACATCAATTACTGTTTATGAAATCACTTTTGAAGGCTGTCTCTATTTCATTTGTTTATGCGGTGAACAAAAATCAAATATTTATGGTAACAACTGCATTATCTTGACAAGGCTATTAATCATGAAAACATCTTTGTTGGCTGATTCACTTTTGTTAATGTAAGCTAACAAAAGCCGAATAATGATAAGGTCAAAGGTCGATGAAGATTGAGGTCGGAGTATACAAGGTGGGCGTCATAGACAAAATTAAATTTAGGCACAGAAAATATGGAAAACTGTCAAAATTGGGATTAAAATGTAGCATAAATTATGTCAAAAGGAGGCTAAAGTCAAATTTGACTGGTGTCAGCGATGAAAAAGTCAAGTGTCATAAATGAACATTCATCAATCAGTGCGTTGGAAGTTAATTTGTGTCTAAATTAACTTCCAAGGCAAAAGCCATCCTGAAACTAATAAATAGTGAAATGTTTATAAAAATGTAACAACATACAACAATTTTCGTCTAATTTATCTTCAAAAGCAAGATTTTTTCTGCAGTGGTCCATGATTAAAAAGAAAAGGCTGCAAGAAATTTCACGCGTAAATAATCTTAAAAATCTGAAATATCTATGAAACAAGCTGTTGAAAGTATTAAAATAAAAAATAAGGGAAAAATTTTCGTCCAGATCAGCTTTATTAAAGAAATAAATCCTAAAAACAGAGATTTACTAATTATTAAGCAAATTAATCACATACAAATAGGGCTTTCATCTCCGGGAAAACTAATCATTTAAAATATGTGCACGTGAAGAATTATTAAACCCATGGAAACATATCGGGATTTTATGTATGTATTTCGGGATTTTATGTATGCATTTCATAACTTAAAAGAATGACTAATATAAAAACGAAACAGCAGGATAGCTTTTATATTATTTTCTCATTCCTAAGGCAAACTGCCTTCATGATTAAAAGGCCATTTTATCTCATGGATTGGCTAATTAAACGATCACTGAGGAGTGGCAAGACTGTCGTACCCAAGTATTCCAACTTTAGTGATATTATTTACATTGATAGAACTACTGGAAAGGGATAAATTTGTATATATTGTTTATTTCCCTACTTTACAACATTCAATATTATTCAAAATAATTTTAAGACACCTTATATAGGTAGAAAACACATACGTAGGAATGTAAGTCGGAAAACATAAGATTGTCATAAGATTTCTAATTAAGTAAATCAGTATGTAATGGGCAAATGATGTGCAGGATATACAGCCACAATTTACAAATACATCATATATATATATATATATATATATATATATATATATATATATATATATATATATATATATACACATATATATATACATACACACACACACACACACACACACACACACACACACACACACATATATATATATATATATATATATATATATATATATATATATATATATATATATATATATATACATACATACACAGAAGGAGAAGCAAGGCCAAAATATACACAACCTCGAGGAACAAGGGAAACGAAGACCTCCATTCTTACAAATTTATTGCCGACGTTTCATGACACATGTCACATTTTCAAGGCTAAAAAAGAAAATAATTTGCACTACAGACAGAATCATGGTATTAAAATTTTTTTTAAAAATTCAAATATTTAAAATTCACAAAAAATGGCAATGTAGTGTTGAAATTACGTATATAAATGAACATAAAACAATAGAAAAAAAGGACCACAAAAGATATAGGTCAAGGTACAATCCTCTTCTTTTACTAAATGTTTGTAGACTTTAAATAAAAAAAAAAACACCTTAAAACTGGAAAAAGCCAAACTAGATTTTAAATTTCACCAGTATTGTCAACTTAACAACGTTGTTCCCAATTTTGTGAAGTTTAAGGTGTGCAAGACGTCTTTATATTGCTCACAGTTTTATGTAGAGGCTACGAAACAGCTTTTAGATGTGGAACTGTCATGTAAGCATAATAACACATTAACCCTTGAACAGAGAGTGGCTGAATGTAAGCAAACTATCTTTAACTCATTACCTATGTTAGATAGAATAATTTTTGTACGTTTATTTAACCACAACATTCGCAGATTTGCTAACGAGGTGATTTGCAGGCACAACAGAAAACTTTATTCACTAGGCATTAATGTTCCTAAATTTCGACAAAATGACGATACAGTGTTTAATTTTTCTAATAGACATTTACCCAATAGGGAGCAGTTACTTTTATCTCTAGGCTTAAATTTTTGCTTACCTAATTATAAACCAAATTTTTGCAACTTTTTCCTGGCTCTGCAGTCAGTATTCCATCGACTTAAGTCCCTTTTAACACTGATCTTAGTTAATTGCAGGCCCAGTTGTCATCACTTTCTCATTCCACCTTTTCTAGCATTAGGGCCAGGTGGACACTGTTTTTTAATAAATCTGACGTAGATATATTAAAGAATCTTGCTAAAGATATCATTATTATTTTAAAACCTGACAAAGGTAGAGGGACAGTTATCCTCAACAGAGACGATTATTTGAACAAAATGGAAATCATTTTAAATGATGAAACCAAATTTCAGAAAGTACGTTCTCCAGATCTTCAGAATATTATAAAATATGAAGACAGAGTCAACAGGTTCTTACGTTCTCTTAAACAGGAAAAGATCTCCAATGACCAGACCTACCAAGATTTGTTTGTTACCGGTTCCCTTACGTCCGATATTATCTTCGATCAATACTCCGAAGTATGGTTTAGCTAAGTTTCTGGTCCCATTATTAGAACCCCTCACTAAAAATCAGCACTTTCTTCCCAACTCCCATAAGTTTCAGGAACAAATTTTATTACAGGACTCCGATTTATTTATGGTTAGTTTGGACGTAGAATCATTGTTCACTAACGTCCCTGTGAGGGAGATAATAGAAATTATTTTAGGTAAGATTTTTGTTGATAATGACACCAGGTTCCATAATTTTACCCAAGGTCTTTTTAAACAGCTCTCAGAATTGTCCGTGCTGGACACGGCTTTTATTTTTAATGGTAGTGTTTATAAACAGGTCGAGGGGATGGCCATGGCTTCCCCACTTGGTCCCATCTTTGCTAATATCTTCATGTGCTCCCTGGAGGAGCGCCTTATGGAGGACTGTCCCCTTAGTTTTTTGCCTTTGTTTTATCGGAGATATGTCGACGATACATTTGTTTTATTCCGACATGATCCTTTTTGCAGTTTGTCAACGAGCTGCACCCTAATATTAAATTCACTTTGGAGAAAGAAACTGATAATAAACTTCCCTTTCTTGATATAATGATATCCAGGGATATCACTGGCTTTATTACAGGTGTTTTCCGGAAGACAACTTTTACTGGACTAGGTATGAATTTTTATAGCTCGTGTTTTTTTTTTCTTACTTTAAATTAAATGCTATTTCTACCCTCCTCCACAGGGCGTTTTCTCATACATCCAATTGGTCCTTATTTCACGAAGAAATACTTTCTTTAACCAGTTATTTTAAACAAAATTATTACCCAAATACTCATTTTTAAAAACAACTTAGAGAAATGTGGAGTAAGAGAGTTTCCTTGCTAATGCTGACTGCCCCAAAAATGAAATTTTATGCGAGTTTCCCCTTTCTACACGACGACCACTTTCGTGAGAACTGCATTTCCCTACTTCAGAAAAAGTTTCCTGCTTTTAATGTTAAATTACTACCAAAGAATCCTCTAACCACTGGTTCATTTTTTACAGTCAAGGATCGTCTCAGCCCCCTCTTGACATCCAATATTGTATATAAATACACTTGTCCGCGATGTAATCACGGAACATACGTGGGATGTACGAGGAGGCTGTTGAGGGTACGAACTGGCTCTCATAAAGGCTTAAGCTACCGTGCAGGATGCAAGTTATCGAATCCAGCGACCTCTAACATCAGAAACCACGCTATACGATGCAAAACAAATATCAGAGATGAAGATTTTTCAATAGTACGGCGGGTCTCCAACCATCACGATCTAACTATCCTAGAGTTTATTATTATAAAGAGAACTGTTCTCTCGTTCAATACTCAATTGTCGTCAACTCAGTTATACGTTGCCCAGCTTTTCATTTATGCTTAATTTCTGTATTCTCTCAGTACTATTCTTTCATTTCACTTGGTGAGTTTGTGTCTTGGTTCCCTTGACCTATATCTTTTGTGGTCCTTTTTTTCTATTGTTTTATGTTTATTTATATACCTAAGTTTAACGCTGCATTGCCCTTTTTTTGTGAATTTTAAATATTTTTTTTAACACCGTGATTCTATCTGTAGTGCAGATTATTTTCTTTTTTAGCCTTGAAAATGTGACATGTGTCACGAAACGTCGGCAATAAATTTGTAAGAATGGAGGTCTTCGTTTCCCTTGTTCCTTGAGGATGAGTGTCTATACAAATATATATCCGAAAACCCAAGTCTTTCTCTTATACACATTGCTCTATATATTTTCTGTCTATATAATAATAATAATAATAATAATAATAATAATAATAATAATAATAATAATGTATTTCCTGTCCGAAGCATTTAGGTTCTATTCTGACCCCATCGAGGTATTTTTGCAAACCTGAATTCAATAAAAACAAAAGTTACAATTCTACCTAAAAACATTTATCCTTAAATCCTAAAAACCGGTGGATACACGACATGTATTTCTCTATTTACATAACAACAATTCATTTACATAAATTTGTATGATTTTGTTACCTATTCATAAAATGCCAAATATAAGCAAATATCCGCACAAACATACAGGCACGTACACACTCCAATGGACAGAGGAGCACACATACATAAATATGCATACATCCATACATACATACACACATATATAAACATATTATATATATATATATATATATATATATATATATATATATATATATATATATATATATATATATATATATATATATATATATATATATATATATATATATATATATATATATATATATATATATATATGAGAGAGAGAGAGAGAGATTTGTTAATCACAGCCTTATATTTACGTTCATAATGGGCCCATGGCTACTAAAAAGCAAGTTCACAAAAGTCCTTTTCATTACGTATAAACACTTATTAACAGATATGGTGAAAGAAAGTGTGAAATGGTTTTCTTTTTTTTTTTTTTTTTGCTGCGAAGTCCAGCATAATAACAGAGAACATTGCTGTATGCCGTTCAACCTTCTCGCTGATAGTTACCACAGACAGACAACATATCAAGAGTGACCCTGACCTGTGCTGTCATGGTGAGGTCAATCCATCACTGAAAGCGAACCAGCCTCATGACTGACAGTCCCGGATAATTGGCCTCCCATTCTCTGGACGTCATACGACTCTCTCTCTCTCTCTCTATAAATAAATAAATAAATAAATAAATAAATAATATATATATATATATATATATATATATATATATATATATATATATATATATATATATATATATAAAGCAAGAGATCAAGCGAGGTGATATGTATATATATATATATATATATATATATATATATATATATATATATATATATATATATATATATATATATATATATATATATATATATATATATATATATATATATATATATATATATATATATATATATTATATATATATGTATATATATATATATATATACATGTATATATGTATATGTATATATATATATGTATATATATATATATATATACGCGTATATATACATATACACGTATACATTTCGCCTAATATTCCGTTTTAACATGGAAATATTTTAGTTGATTTTAGGACATCATTTGGTTTATCAGCTTCAGAGGTTTGCCATTTTCAGTTCATATGTGTATTCACAGCAACTAAATTGTTCTCTATTATACGTTAATTCCCTTAAAAGGGTGCTTAATTCCATCTACATTTAAAATGAAACCATTTTCCATTCCGAGTTTCTACCCAAAATTCCCCCCAAAATTAAAATTTAATGGAATTCAAATGTAACTGTAGAATCTCGGAAACAAAAGATGTTAATGGGCCTCATTATAATGCTGAGGTCATTATGAAAAAAGTATATACATTTTTCTAGTTGAACGGACCAGTACCCGGAAGTTCTAATGATCAGAGCAGTACACAATTTCATGTAAAAACAGTGCAACGTGAATAATGATTTTGCAACGTGAATAATGAATCTGTAAAGAGAAAGTGAGAATAAGTCTCTATACATCTCTTCCAGTTACATAACACAGTTGCTTTTAATCCCGAAAATTGATTTTAAAGTACCTACTTGATAACATTACATGTACACACAAACACACGCAGCCACCCGTTTCTAAAGACCAACTCTTTTTCCATTCCAGGGCATTTTCAGCAATTTGTGCATGAGTAAAACACGTAAAGTATATACACCCCCACACTCACAATCCTCATTTTCTAAAGACAATCTTTTTTTCATCATATCTTCTCTTGTCTTGATCACCTTCAAATTTAAAACAACCATTTGATAACATACGAATAACTACCGTAGTCTTTCTTGTCCAAAGACATACTCTTCTTAAGCTTCCCACCCCTTCATCCATATGTGTCATATTATTAACCAAATAATTTACAAAAGCCTCAACACATACAATGCACAACGTTTGTTTTTGTATACTTATACCTTCCTCTATCATCTTTACGTTATACAGTGCTTATTCATTTTTCCTGTTCTCCAAAACCGTTTCTTTATTACATCACATCTTGCCTAACATAACTAGACACTGCATTACGATGTCAACGCCATTATGAATCATTTCATTAAATCACCAAAGTCATTCCTATTGACTTCCCATATAATGTATATATATATATATATATATATATATATATATATATATATATATATATATATATATATAATGAGAGAGAGAGAGACTTCCTTATAATAATAATAATAATAATAATAATAATAATAATAATAATAATGGTAGCAGGAACAGCAGCAGCAGTAGTTAAGTATACCTTAGTTTAACCAGACCACTGAGCTGATTAACAGCTCTCCCAGAGAGGGCTGGCCCTGAAGGATTAGACTTATTTTACGTGGCTACGAACCAATTGGTTACCTAGCAACGGGACCTACAGCTTATTGTGGAATCCTAACCACACTATACCGAGAAATGAATTTCTATCACCAGAAATAAATTCCTCTAATTCTTCACTGTCGAAGACTCGGTCGAAGACAGCGAAAGCAGCAGCAGCAGCAGCAGTAGTAGTAGTAGTAGTAGTAGTAGTAGTAGGAACAAAAAGAATAAGAAATACAATGATAAGCAACTAACCGAAGAGATTAAAAATCAATACGTTACACAGACTTCGTTCCACTCGTGTCTCCCAAGCCTTTGCCAGCTCCTTATTAAGGGCGGAGCCCAAGTTAACACACTCAATTAACAAACTTTTGACAAACAGGCAAGTCAACAAAATTACCCCGAAGCCAACCTGTTTCCATAGAACGGCGTTTAGACAATCAATTTGGTTACGTCGCTGACTCGCGAGAAGGAGGCTGAAAATGGATTCTTGTGATACATTTAGATGCTTGCGTTTGATATATTAAACAAATATCGTTGTAATGTTAATTTTTTCAACGTTAATCAATCGCATCTGACTTGGGGTGGCTCCAGAGAAAGCAGACCACGATAATCTGCCACAATCATATGTTAACTGCTGAACTTTAGATGAATATCTCATGCGTAAACCTCCACCACAAGAGACATTTCATTGACCTTGATAAAATGTTCATCAGCAGCACATCAAATCTTTTATACACAACGCCATTCACCTCTATCTTACTTTACTTTTCAAGCTTCATGGACATTAAATCACCTTTCTTTCCAATGCCTCTTCCTCTCCATTGTAGGAATTCTTCTCCTCCTCTCTCCTATTGCTTCCGAATTACACACCCCTCTCTCCTAACACTTCCTTTAAGCGAGGCTACTTCTGTCATTCTCGCCACATGTCTCAACCGTCTCAAAATATGCTGTTTAGTCCTTTTACCTACTCTGACCTTTAAACAGTTTCTACAAATCGCCCTACTACTTACCATTTCAGTTTTTCTTATACATTTTATTACACATAATTCATCTAAAAGAATTTCAACCTTTCTTCTTTCACTTGTATTCATTATTCGATTCCATAAAGAAAAGTTGGGTCAACATCACATTCATTTTTCCCATTATGGCTTTCATGTACATTTCGAGTTCATTATCAATATTTTGCCTTACACACTACCTCATTCCTTGCTACGCACCTCTTCCGTGTATCACCTCTTCTCTCATCCTACCATCATCCATTATATTCAATGACTCACCTCTTCTCTCATACTATCACCATCCTTATATTGACTACTGAATTCCCATACTTACTTTCCGCTTCCATTCTTCCACCATCCATATCCACATTCACTGATCCATTTTCCGTTTTCCATTTATCCTCATCACTTTACATGTCCTCACATTTGCTCTACACATATTCCTTTTGCAAATACTACCA
This sequence comes from Macrobrachium rosenbergii, assembly GCF_040412425.1. Taxonomy (NCBI): domain Eukaryota; kingdom Metazoa; phylum Arthropoda; class Malacostraca; order Decapoda; family Palaemonidae; genus Macrobrachium; species Macrobrachium rosenbergii. The sequence goes on from NC_089758.1 coordinate 14,938,631, forward strand.
ACTCTTTCTCTAGTTTTTGCAGTTTTTCTCCTCTATCCCGTATCACTACTGTATCATATGCTCAAATCAGCCATTCAAACTCCACTCACGACCATTTACTTACCCCACGACTAATACCTACGGCTGATTTCCAATGCCTGCTTCCTCGCATCTCTCAATATATTTCAGGGAGCTGATAGTTGGAAATTTATTGTTACAAAATTGGGTTTTGTCTAAGTATACTTGGAAAGCAAAAATTATGCCGAAAAGAATTTACTAGATTATGCACTGGCAGACGTTGATATATAGAATGGTAAAAAAAAAAGTGGCTGGAGGTTTGCTGATCATTATCTAGTTGAAGGAAACTTATGAGCTCCAGTTGGAGGAAAAAGGGGGAATGTAATCAAGACAGATGAACTTGATAAGAAAAAAGTGAGAAGTGCAATCACGGAGAATTGGATGGAATATGTCCTAGAGTTAAAAACTCAAAGGAGAGAGAATTGAAAAAAGGTGTGTATGAGGATAAAGGATAGTAAGAAGAAGAATATACACAAGCGGTGAGATGCGGAGAAGAGGAGTTCGTGAAAAAGCAGATTACCTGAGATGAAGTGTCATGCCAGAAGAGATCGTGCGCCGGTATACTGGAGGGTGTATAGGTTAATCACACACACACACACACAGAGAGAGAGAGAGAGAGAGAGAGAGAGAGAGAGAGAGAGAGAGAGAGAGAGAGAGAGAGAGAGCATGGAATATATATAACGGGTAGAAGGTCAGTAAACTTCAAGGGGAATAAGTTGCTCCAAAGGGAAATAAATGCAAAGAGAAAACTTCATGAACAAATACGTCTCTGGATCAACGAAATAGGTAATTAAAAAGATTTATTTGAAAGTGGATGACAGAAAAAAGTTGAATGATGCAAAAATAGAAGAGACTAGTGTCAGTGAAAATGTTGACTTCTGAAGATTTAAGAGGGGCAATTAAGAGAATTACCAGTGAACATCGGTATAATAGGGACTGTGTAACTGAGACATTAACCAGTGTTTGTAACTTATGTCAGGATAAAGTCATGAATGGCGTGTGGAAAGGTTGATGTTTGCAGTTTCCGCAGTATTGATTATGGATATTAAATGGCTACGTCCATGATTATTACTATTATTCAGAAGATGAAACCAATTCATATGGAACAAACCCACAGGGGTCATAGACTTGAAATTCAAGCTTTCAAAGAATATGGTGTTCATTAGAAAGAAGAGTAGGTAAAGGGAAAATAGAAAGAGATCTCACTTATTAAAAAGAAACAATAAGTAAGTTTTTTGTTTTATTAAGAAATTTTCAGAAGCCGCAAACTCTCCCTCTCTCTCTTATTGATCACTCCCTTCATATTTCCAACTCTATTAAATGCAGTCAACCTCCAGCCCAAGCCTTCCCCTCAACCCTTCCCATTTCCCTTCATCATAATTTTCTACATATTTCCTCTCATTTACTCCCCAATAGGGGTCCACTCATAATGTCTAAAAAGGAACACTGCACCTTCATTACAATAATTTCAACACTGCACATTTATTCATGATCATATGCAACTATCTGTCACTAAATTTGTGAATATAATCCATCTTTTGTGTGTGAGTGTGTGTTTTTTGTGTGAGTTTTACATTCCTTGCACTTTGGCAATTGTTTTTTCTGAAAACCTTCAAAATACGTTCGACAGAATATCAATTTCCCATAGTATAATGACAGGCCCATTTGAGCTCATTGGCCTGACATGAATTCGAGATATACTATTACAGCCTTCCCCTAACAGATACTTGAATATTGAACAAGGGATGCTCTGTTAAATATGGACATAGTCATGATGAGGACCGGGAGACAATTGGTCGTTCTTGTGTATTTCACATCAATAACGTTTTGATGTTGCAGATAAAAAAAAACGTTCCTTATTTTGAAAATGAAACAATAGGGAAGAAATAGTAATCTTTGAAATAGATTTCTTTACGAAGCAGTGATCTTTAAAACAGACTTTTCTTTGAAAAAGTATTAATCCTTAAAATAGACCTTTAATAAAATAACCAACCAGCTGGCTTGCTTTTATAAACGGGTGTCAAACCCATCAAAGGTTTTCGACTCAAAGTAAAAAAATAAAAACGCGATGGATTTTCTACGAAGATAATTAACCCTACGCATATTATAGAATTTTGTATTAATAACAGTTATTTAATTCATCAAGTTGCAGTCACAACAATCAATAACACTGACACAAGAATGAGGGCTAAGCTATCCATAACCTATTATAAGCTCCCGGACTCTTGGATTAACATATCTTTAGTCTCATGCTCATAATTGTATATATTCTTTTTCTGAAAAGACCCATTAAAAGAACAAAAAAGTGGGGGATAAGCCACTGTTTCTACCAATACACATCAGTCGTCGTCTCGGAAGAAATTGAGAGATGTTTCAGAGACATTATTTACATTGGCCAAAGCGCATTTTGGAATAAACCTATTTATTTTTATGAAGTGTAGAAAGATGTTCTGTGTGGTTCAAGCGTTTGCTATGTGGGAAATGTGAAAGCAAAGGGAAACAACTACATGGGAAATAACTGCGCCAAGCAAAAACTTGGTATAGAAGATAAGGTGTCGAGAGTAATAATTTTTTTTTTTTTTTTTTTCTTTTTTTTTTGACGGAAGCTAACCGTGTGCTCGAATATGCAGACGGGAGAGTAACTGGTTTTGGCGTATAAGCGAGTCTCAGACAAGGATGAGTAATATCCCCAGGGCTGTTCGATATCTTTATGGAGAGAGTGATGCAAGAAGTCACAAAAAAGGAAATTAGACATAGATGCAAAGTTAGGGAATCTAAGAATGAGTCGTGAATGCAGTGGGGAATGGTTGTTGCCAGCAGTCGACACAATGATCATATGAGATAATGAAGGAAAACTGCTGAAACAACTGCAAGACTGCGTTTGAAAACATGAAAATGTCAAGAACAATTGTAAGACTAAACTTATTTAGAGTAAATGGTAACTAAGATGATGGAGAAATGAATGGTTATATTATTAGTGAAAGAAAGCATGCAGCTACTTCGTATGGATATTTAGGAGTCAATACAACGCCTATAAGTAGATGCGGTATATAAGAGGAGGTTGCTCTCAGAATGGGTAAGGCAAGGACGGCAGCAGGGTGTGTGTTTGCAAAAGATTGGAAGGGACCAGGAATATCTGCGAAAACCAAGGTGAAATGTGTCAATGGATTGTTGAGCCAATTTTCCTCTATGAAAGTGAAGTAGTGTTGAGCGTGAATGAATGAAAAAAGTTTCAAAATGCTGAGAGGGGTTGTAGCGATGTATATGTGGTGTAAGAAAAATTACAGTAAATAGAAATATGAAGATACACAGAAGTGATAAAAACGTTAAAGAGAAAGGATGAATCAGAATCGTTGGAGATGGCTTGATCATGTGGCAAGAATGAAGGATGATAGTTTGATGAAACGAATATATAATTAAAAAGTGTCAATAGGATAGAGAAAATAAAAGAAAGTATATATATATATATATAAAGATATATATATATGAATAAGAGAAATAAGAGAAATGGAATGGCCTTAATACCAAGAAAGAGCGAGATTGCGTGCGTGCGTAGGGGAGCTCAATGAGTTACTGATGAGCTTTAGGGTTAAGTGTATGAAGGGGATAATTTTGCGGACAATTTCTGTACAGGAAGTTCATCTATCACCCAGCAATTAATTAATGTATGGATGTTATGTTAAAAGAAATCATATATATATATATATATATATATATATATATATATATATATATATATATATATATATACATATACATATATATATATATATAGTACATATAATATTTATATATATATATATATATATATATACACACATATACATACATATAATATTTATATATATATACACATTTGTACACACATGTGTGTGTTTGTGTGTATTTAGTGCATTTAGTAATGTACGTAATATCAATAATAACTTTTATTGACATATTCCCAAAAGCAAAAGGGCCGCTTCAGAAACTAGAAGAAAAATGAAATGAAAGTATCTCAATAAAATACAGAGAATAACCACGGCACGCCGACCAAATCTTTCATGCTTGTGAGCGCACATAAAGGTACATTTGGTTTAATAATTAGAATTCCAGGAAGACAAAAGGCTGCCCTTAGCGCAGACAATACCAGGCATTATCTTCTGAGCACAAGGTAAGGATGATCTAATTGAGAATCCCCGCAAGTCGCGAAGCAGATTAATAATTTCACCTCAGTGGGAGCGACGGAGTTATTCCTTTTTTACAGAGTCTAGAAAGTTATTCTTTTTTTATTAATCTGTCAGAGGGATTCAACACACTGACTGAATAATGAATGACAGGCACAACTTGAATAATGAATGATAGGTACAACTGATATCGGTTTGTTTTAAACTGGTAAATGCGTCCTTATTTAAGCGTAGTTAGTGAATCTTGTCGTTCTTATAGAAATGGCTTGTAAACTTCATGGAGACGTACATACATACACACCTATGTGTTTTTTTTTTTCAGGGCTGGGCTAAATAGGGACACTAGATTTCCATTCAACTGCCCTCTGAGTGAAAACCAATAGGACATTTTTTCAGAATCCCAACTGTGATCGAAATTAAAGTCGGCATTGTTGCAAATTACTTAATACAAAATCATCATGACATTAATATAGGTATTCCATTTTCGTATTACCGGGTAACAATTATTTTACTCTGTACCAATTTCCCCTACCTTAGTCAAATCTTGTAACTCAGTGCTCAATCGACCTGTTCCCTTCGCCCAATGTACCTGAAATTTTGCATGGTTACTCAATCCCGGTAACAGTACAACCTTACATGATCAGTAAGTCGGCAGTGACCTCTCCCAGTATCTCAGGATTTGTATGAAACTCTTCGGATTTTTCACAACTTCCTTTACTCGGTAAATAACTCTACGGATTTTTCAAACTTCCTTTGCCCGGACAGGATATCAATTTCGTTAGCTACAATCATGAATCGGTTACAATTTCTGTCAAAACTAAAAAGTATAAAATACAAAAAAAAACATAGCAAATTTTTTCAAACACGCTTTTATTAAAATGCACTAAAAAGTGAAAAGAAAATTAAATTTTTTCAGACACCAGGATTTTCTTACAATTAATTATATCGACAAAAATAAAAGCGTGGGCGCTAAACATGGAAGGAAATACTACAAGAGATAAAAATATATATATTTCTTTTCGTGCAGCATTTCCTTCCATGTCGGCACCCACGCTGTTGTTTTTGTAGTTATGATTAATTGTAAGAAAAACCTGGTGCGCCTCAAAAAATTTATTTTAATAAAACCAAGTTTTAAAAAATTATATTCTTTTTATTTTTTACATATAAAGATTCTACCGGTCTGTGCTCATGCCGCTGTACGTTAAAAAAAAAGGGGGCAAAGTATCCCGATAAAAATTCCAACGTTCAAAACTAATCTTCAAGTAACAAAAATTTCCTTTTAAAAGCAAAACCGGGAAACGGACGTATATATACTGGAAGTATACAAAAATTACTTTTGTTTGTTGAAAGGATAATCATATTCCTTTCTTTTTTTAATAACTT
>NC_089758.1:14946733-14989233 GCF_040412425.1 Macrobrachium rosenbergii
AGAGTGTGGAAGGCAGTTGGGGGGCTGCTGGAAGTTCCCTGGCACTGGGATCTGGACCAAGCACCGAACTGGACTAGAGCTATGACCTGCACCTGAACCCGAGGCTGGAGGATGGAAGGCAGTTGGTGGGCTGCTGGAAGTTCCCTGGCCTTGGAATCTGGACCAAACATCAAACTGGAACTGAGCTACGACCTGGACCTGAACCCAAGGCTAGAGGATGGAAGGCAGTTGGGGGGCTGCCGGAAGTCTCATGGCACTGGGATCTGGACCAAACACCAAACTGGAACTGAGCTAAGACCTAGACCTGAACCCGTGGCTGGAGGATGGAGGGCAGTTGGGGGGGGGGGGGCTGCTTGAGGTTCCCTGGCACTGGAATCTGGACTAAACACTGAACTTGAACTGAGATAAGACCTGGACCAGAACTCGAGGCTAGAGGATGGAAGGCAGTTGGGGGCTGCTGGAAATTCCCTGGCACTGTGATCTGGACCAAACAATAAACTGGACCTGAGCTAAGACCTGGACCTAAATCCGAGGATGGAGGATGGAAGGCAGTTGGGGGCTGCTGGAAGTTCCCTGGCACTGGAATCTGGACTAAACACCAAACTGGAACTGAGCTAAGACCTGGACCTGAACCCGAGGCTACAGGATGGAAGGCAGTTGGGGGCAGCTGGAAGTTCCATGGCACTGTGATCTGGACCAAACACCAAACTGGACCTGAGCTAAGACCTGGACCTGAACTCAAGGCTACAGGGTGGAAGGGAGTTTGGGGGGCTGCTGGAAGTTCCCTGGCACTGGGATCTGGACCAAACACCAAACTGGTACTGAGCTCAGACCTGGACCTGAACCCGAGGCTAGAGGGTGGAAGACAGTTGGGGACTGCTAGAAGTTCCCTTGCAATGGGATCTGTATGAAACACCAAACTGGACCTGAGCTAAGACCTGGACCTGAACCCAAGGCTAGAGTGTGGAAGGCAGTTGGGGGCTGCTGGAAGTTCCAAGGCACTGTGATCTGGACCAAACATCAAACTGTACCTGAGCTACGACCTGGACCTAAACCTGAGGCTGGAGGATGGAAGGCAGTTGGGGGCTGCTGGAAGCTCCCTGGCACTGGAATCTGGACCAAACACCGACCTGGAACTGAGCTAAGACCTGGATCTGAACCCGAGGCTAGAGTGTGGAAGGCAGTTGGGGGGTTGCTGGAAGTTCCCTGGCCCTAGAATCTGGACCAAACACTGAACTGGAACTGAGCTAAGACCTGGACCTGAACCCAAGGCTACAGGATGGAAGGCAGTTGGAGGGCTGCTGGAAGTTCCCTGGCACTGCGATCTGGACCAAACACCAAACTGGACCTAAACTAAGACCTGGACCTAAACCCGAGGCTGCAGCATGGATATGGGTTTGAGACGCTTATGGGTATGAGTATGGGCATGGTACAGATATGGATATGGGTATGGGAAAGGTTCGGATATGGGTATGGGTATGGTACATGTATGGGTATGGGTATGGGAACTAGCAAATGCGAGCAATTGGAAGCATCTGCTAGTATGCATGTGTGTGTGTGTGTATATATATATATATATATATATATATATATATATATATATATATATATATATATATATATAATATATATATACATACAGTATGTATGTATATAATTATACATTATATATACACACATACATACATATATATATACTGATATATATATACATATATATATATATATATATATATATATATATATATATATATATATATATATATATATATATATATATATATATATTACATATTGATATATGGTCTAATTTTTGGCTAGTTCAGAAAAAATATATTCCCAGAAATTTTGGAAAATAGATTTTTATTTGGTGACGAAATTACTGGGGAACTTTCCACGATTCTTTTGTTTTATTTCAGCCTTCAAGGAGTCATTATTTATACAAGCTAAAAAATTAATAATAATCCTGAGCTTAACTTTTTCGGGGTTATTTATGTAAATTTAATGAATACCATAAAAAGGATTTTTCGCTGCTTTTTTCGGATCTCCCAATACTTTAGAGTGCCTTATTATTTTCTCTTAAACCTTTTACTTGGCAAAAGGATTTTTGTAAAAAATACAAAAACACTCTTTTCGTGATTCTTCAATGAAACTTATCATATTTTCAACTGAAAAAGAAGAATCCGTCCTCCAATAAGGGAAAAAAATCTTACCTATTACTTCTTTCTAAAGCCGTTAACTGTTTCTTTATTACTTTTAAATTTAGCTGTGTTTGTCCTAATAAATGTATTTTATTAGTGCGACGTCTAAAACCTACTGATGAAGTCGGAGGTTCATTTTTTTTTTGTTGAGGATCCCCGAGCTTCTCATGGCATAAAAAAATTGCAGGCGTTCCACTTTGGATACGCGTGCCATGGGTCCAGTACCCGTGGTCTAATTAAATTCCTAATAATAAAAAAAAGAAAGATATAGTGAAAAGCGACTGAAAACAGACATTAAATATGCGATTTGAAGAAATAAAGTTATTCTTAGTTTATCGATTTACCCTACGTTTTAGGCTATTTTTTTTCATATCGTAAACGACCAGTGACAAGCGTAATATTTTGTATCACTGATGAAAATGCAAAAAAAAAAAAAAATTCCTAGTCTTCCTACAAGTTTTATGAAGGTATTATTTTCTTTAAATAAATCTCCTTTTCAACCCGGTCATTATGTGAAAGTAGAATTAAAATAAACAAACAAAAAAAGGGCATAAATGTCTGTCTTTATGACTCACAACACAGCCGAATTATTCCAACAACCAAATCACCACACAGCGGGAAATGGAAATCCACAGACGCCGCTATAACTAACGAGCGACCTCAATGTTCCCTTGAGGAATTTATCACAGCATAATAATTTCCATCAAGAACATCCTCCAATTAGGGGTCTCTTTCGTCGTCCGCAATGTATAATTCCATCCTCTCTCCTTAAAGACCTCATTATAATAAAACCCTTCCGGCGACAGGGGCACGCGACACCATTCCGGAACGTTTCCCGATCGCCTTTTCGGTGCCTTTATTCATTTATCTCGATTTTGTTGTATAGCCGAGGCTTTGGATAGGATCCTCAAGACGAACTCCACACTCTCTCTCTCTCTCTCTCTCTCTCTCTCTGTTATTACTGTTCACCGTTATTTTTTATTTACATTCACCTATTCGCTGCTACGCTTTCGGGCGGGATGTTTCTAGCTCCTCCAAATTCGAAATTCATGTTTTCTTTTTCTTTATTGCCACATTATTTTTCAGCATCCTTCTATAAACCCGCCCTCTCTCTCTCTCTCTCTCTCTCTCTCTCTCTCTCTCTCTCTCTCTCTCTCTCTCTCTCTCTGTTATTTTTGTTCACTAATATTTTTTATGCACATTTTCCCATTCGTTGTTATGCTTTCGTGTGAGATGTTTCCAGTTCCCCTAAACTCAAAATTCATAGTTTATCTTTATTACAACATTATTCTTAACCATCGTTCTACAAACCCGCTCTCTCTCTCTCTCTCTCTCTCTCTCTCTCTCTCTCTTATAATTCACTGGTATTAATTATTCACATTTTCGTATTCGCTACTATGCTTCGGGGCGAAGAATTTTCCAATTCCTCCTATTCTACGGCAGCCTTCTACTAATTCATTTCACTCCTGTATCTCTTTCAACAATCTCTCCTCTTCCTTTACCTGCCCACTGTCTTTCTTCTACATCTATCCTTCTTCCTCCGTCTTCACTTCCAAATCTGTCTATAATCCATTTTTTCAAGCCTCCCACCGTCCGTTCTCTCTCTCTCTCTCTCTCTCTCCTTTTCACCAGCCTGTTCTCCGTAGAGGTCGGGCTTTTGCGCCCCTTCAGATGTTAGGCCTGAATTGAATCCCACCCAGTCAATTTCACACTACTTTGGGCTTCCTCATTTAGTTGACAGAGAGCAAATAAGGATGAGATTGGAGTGGGTGCCGTGAACTCTTAAGATTTACTTGTTTATTTTGCTATGGTTCGTGTGTGTGTGTGTGTGTGTGTGTGTGTGTTGCTCAGCTGCTATGTGCATATTTCTTTTCGGGTGAGCTTAACACTGATGTGTATATTAAAAGTTTAATATACGTAAAATAAGTACGCATACTGATCAATGTCGGGTGTAACTTTGTTTGTACATAAACATAAATTATATTTTTACATAATTGTTATCTATATTTGTGTGAATACGCATATTACTGACAACTTATATGTCCGTTCCTTAACGGGCCTTAAAGCAACTATGTTTGTTTCCTTTAGTCATATATAAATTTATGTGTGAAAGCTATTATAGTCTGCAGGAGAATGCTGAGCAAAAGTATTTCTCTTTCTGAGTTATGTAAAATGTTTTGTTGTTGTTGCTGTTGCTGCTGTTGTTGTGTGTGTGTGTGTGTGCCTATTAGTTGCATGTGAGGTGTGAGTTATCATTTATAATCGCCTCTGAAATCTTATCTGTGTGTGTATGTGTATATCTATATATGTATATATATATATATATATATATATATATATATATATATATATATATATATATATATATATATATATATATATTTATATATATATATATATATAATTTGCGTTGATGATATGTTTTACTGCTGTCTAGACGCAGCCTTAAAGTACCCAAGTCAATTCTGTTTCTTCAACAAATTTAGATTTGTGTAATTTTGGTTTTGTCAACTAACTGTATCTTTTAAATGGAATAAAGGTCTGATTTCTAATACGGCATTATTATGAGCGTTGTCACTATGGCATCCGCGAATTATTCCTTTAGGAGACTATATCTATTATTCTTTTAAGAGAATACATCTGTTTATGATAACTAATGAGCGTGTGTTAATTGTTTTTCACGAAATTGTGAATCTCTTAGCATTATTATTATTATTATTATTATTATTATTATTATTATTATTATTATTATTATCATTCTGACTCGAAAGTCATAAGAAAAAAAAAACGAGAAGACTCCATATAATGCTTAAGAGAGGGTCTACTTCCTTCCTATACTATTATTATTATTATTATTATTATTATTATTATTATTATTATTATTATTATTATTATTATTATTATTATTAATTCTGAAGAACTCTTAGGATAGTAGCCACCTCTTTCTCTCTCTCTCTCTCTCTCTCTCTCTCTCTCTCTCTCTCTCTCTCTCTCTCTCTCTCTCTCTCATACTGAACATTTCATTAATATTTCCATCTCTTTTAGTAAACCCATTTAACCTCCAGCCTAACCCTTCCCTCTCCTCAACCCTTCCAATTTCCATCTACCATATTTTCTTCATCTATTTTTTTTTTATTACTGTTCCCTTCATATTTCATTTAAACGAACATTTTGCGTCCATTACTATAAATTAAACCCATTCGCATATATTCACCTGTATATGCAAATATTTGTGTCACTACGTTAGTAAATATTACCCCCTTCTTTTTTTTTTTATTTCTCCCCTCATTTCCTCGGGCAATTCTGTCCATATTCCCTGCATTTTGACATTTCCCTTTTTTTGTTTTCAGTCGTCAACCTTTCCGAATTTCATTCCGTGGAATATAGTTCATTTTAGAGATCTCTTCCATTAACCCCGAAACTGACTTCGAAAATAAAATCGTTCGTGAAATGGAAAGATCGGATTCGTTCGAGGTAATTGGCTTTATGTGAAATTACATTTCTAATTTAACAGAGTAGAAGGGGAAGCTGTCCTTACTCTGGGGATTGTAGTCACGATGACCAGGAGGCATTTAAATGCTCTTGAGTAATCTAAATGAAAAACGATTAATGCTAATTACTGCGAAGATGAAAAAATTAATGGAAACTGAAAGAAGAATATAGAGGATGATGTTGCATAAAATTAATGACTGTGCGATAAAAAGTACTGCATTATTTTCAAAAATAATTCATAGGATTAAAATTATCCATGTATTTAATACAAATGACATCGCTCCATTTAGGAAACTGGTTGCATGAATAAACTGAACCCGCAGGATAATTATACAACGCTCAACATAAGCTCCCGGTCTCAGCTATCAACTTATATTCCTTTCATATACATTACAGACACACACACACACACACACATATATATGTGTTTTACCATGAAGTTCTTTAAACATTACTTATTACTTTTCAGTCATAAGTCATACTCATACATGAAACTCAAACTCATTACTTGATTCCACTATGTCAAAAATCTTCGTACCCTCTGTTGGCTTCTAATTTGCGACAACTGTTTGCGGTAACACAACTCGTGGTAATTAACTCCACCCGAGCGAGAAATTCTTACCGGGATGTCTCGGAACAATGGATCATTTTTCCTTTCATCTTACGCTGAACTTCAGTGTAATTAGTAGTTTTAGGGTTGCTCATTTTTCAGCAAATAGTAAGTTCGAATGTGGATGCACAAGATACGTCGTCTCTCTGAAGGCCGTCAAAATGCGCAGGCGCGCGAACGCGTACACACCAACAAACGTATATATGTATATATTTCTGTATATATATAATGTATATATATATATATATATATATATATATATATATATATATATATATATATATTATAAATAAAGGCAAAATCCACGAAGGAAAGAGAAACACTGGAGTGCTGCGAGGCCTTTCAACTGTCGTCCTGTTCCATATTATCGTGATTCAGTTATACGTATATGTATATATATATATATATATATATATATATATATATATATATATATATATATATATATATATATATATATATATACATACAAAGTCATTCCCTCTATTTACACACAGTACCTCAAAGACAATGTAACGACAAGATTAATTTTACAAACTTCCATCTCCCTTCAGTTGATGAAAGCCAATCAACTTGATTTATTCAGAGTCAAAGATTCCCAGTCTTAATTCCCGTTAAATTTTCAGGTCTGAACGATTCTGGGTCTCTTTCTGATCCACTGATTAGACAAACTCGTTCTCTTACTAAGGCATTTAACGCTCATTAGATTTCACCCTTATTTTCCGACTGTTCGTGACAGATTTGAATAAGGTATGGGAAAATTCATCTGGCAATAATACTCTGTGGGTGAAAATAATTTAATTGAGAAAATAAAGGTGTCATATCCATAAGTATTATCTGAAATAGGAAGGAATGGAAAAAGAATTCGACAGCAGTACTCCAGAAGTTAAACAAATTATTATTATTATTATTATTATTATTATTATTATTATTATTATTATTATTATTATTATTATTATTATTATTATTATTATTATATTATTATTATTATTATTATTATTATCTTAGTTGGAAAAGCGGAATACTACAGGCCCAACGTTCGCAACAGGGAAAATAGTCCTAGTACAAAAAATGAAAATCAGAAGTGAAGAGTAACTATGAAAGAAAAAAATCTCAAAGTAAAACAATCAAGGCACAGAAAAACAAACTGGGTAAATTTCAAAGTACGATACATAAGACAAATAACATATAAAATAAACTAAACTATGTTGTGACACCCATGTTAGTTTGCACAACAAAAAGCATTCCTTAATTTGGTCACAGCAGGTTTACGCCTGGTTTTGAAACTGGTTTTGAACCTTCTGTAATTAAATAGAAGGCCAAGACTGAGAAAATTATGAAAAAAAGAGCTTGCACAGAAAGCTAAGTATGCCACAAGATTACTAGAAAAGATCCAAAAAGAAATCTATACTAGGATTACAGAATTAAGAAAAAGCCATGCTGAATTAAGAAAATAATCTAAGTCTGTAAAATATACACTGAATGCCTGAGAAAATTATCCAAAAAAGAACAGATTAAAAAGAACGCCTGAGATATAAGACGCCTGAAAAATTATCCAAAAAACATATCCAAACCTAAAAATTATTCAAAAATTATCCAAAAGAACGTGTACCCACAAATTCCCCATTACGCCTGAGAAAATTATCCAAAAAGAACATGTACCCACTGAGAAAAAAAGAACATATCCAAAAGAACATGTAAGAAAAATTATCCAAAAACATGACCCACAAATTCCCCATTACGCCTGAGAAAATTATCCAAAAAGAACATGCACCCACAAATTCCCCATTACGCCTGAGAAAATTATCCAAAAAAGAACATGTACCCACAAATTCCCCATTACGCCTGAGAAAATTATCCAAAAAAGAACATGTACCCACAAATTCCCCATTACGCCTGAGAAAATTATCCAAAAAAGAACATGTACCCACAAATTCCTGAGAAAATTATCCAAAAAGACACAAAAATTACGCCTGAGAAAATTATCCAAAAAGAAAGACGCCTGAGAAAATTATCCAAAAAGAACATGCACCCACAAATTCCCTTTACGCCTGCTGAAAATTATCCAAAAAGAACATGTATGCACCCCCATTAAGAAAAATAAAAGAAAATGCCCCACAAATTCCCCTTTACGCCTGAGAAAATTATCCAAAAAGAACAGAAAAATTAGAAAATTATCCAAAAAAAAACATGCAATTATCCAAAAGAACATGATGCCCTTTACGCCTGAGAAAATTATCCAAAAAGAACATGCACCCACAAATTCCCTTTACGCCTGAGAAAATTATCCAAAAAGAACATGCACCCACAAATTCCCATTACGCCTGAGAAAATTATCCAAAAAGAACATGCACCCACAAATTCCCCATTCCCTTTATCCAAAAAAGAACATGCACCCACAAATTCCCCTTTACGAAAAAATCCAAAAAAGAACATGCACCCAAAAACGCCTGAGAAAATTATCCAAAAGAACATGTACCCAAAATTCCCTTTACGCCTGAGAAAATTATCCAAAAAGAACATTATCCAAAAAGAACATGCACCCACACAAAAATTCCCAAAAGAACATTACGCCTGAGAAAATTATCCAAAAAAGAACATGCACCCACAAATTCCCCTTTACGCCTGAGAAAATTATCCAAAAAAGAACATGCACACACAAATTCCCCTTTACGCATGAGAAAATTATCCAAAAAAGAACATGCACCCACAAATTCCCTTTACGCATGAGAAAATTATCCAAAAAAGAACATGCACCCACAAATTCCCTTTACGCCTGAGAAAATTATCCAAAAAGAACATGCACAAATTCCCCTTTACGCCTGAGAAAATTATCAAAAAGAACATTCCCACAAATTTACGCCTGAGAAAATTATCCAAAAAGAACATGCACCCACAAATTCCCCTTTACGCCTGAGAAAATTATCCAAAAAAGAACATGCACCCACAAATTCCCTTTACGCCTGAGAAAATTATCCAAAAAGAACATGCACCCAGAAAATTATCAAAAAGAACATGCACCCACAAATTTACGCCTGAGAAAATTATCCAAAAAGAACATGCACCCACAAATTCCCTTTACGCCTGAGAAAATTATCCAAAAAGAACATGCCTGAGAAAATTATCCAAAAAAGAACATGCACCCACAAATTCCCCTTTACGCCTGAGAAAATTATCCAAAAAAGAACATGCACCCACAAATTCCCCTTTACGCCTGAGAAAATTATCCAAAAAAGAACATGCACCCACAAAATTCCCCTTACGCCTGAGAAAATTATCCAAAAAAGAACATGCACCCACAAATTCCCTTTACGCCTGAGAAAATTATCCAAAAAAGAACATGCACCCACAAATTCCCCTTACGCCTGAAAAATTATCCAAAAAGAACATGCACCCTGACAAAATTATCCAAAAAGAACATGCACGCCTGAGAAAATTATCCAAAAAGAACATGCACCCACAAATTCCCCTTTAAAAAGAACATGCCCTGAGAAAATTATCCAAAAAGAACATGCACCCACCCACAAATTCCTTATAAAAAAAAAATTACGCACTGAGAAAAAAATTATCCAAAAAGAACATGCACCCACAAATTCCCGCCTTTTACGCAAAAAGAACTGCACCCAAAATTATCCAAAAAGAACATGCACCCACAAATTCCCCTTTATGCCTGATGAACATGCCCAAATTCCCTTTACGCCTGAGGAAAATTATCCAAAAAGAACATGCACCCACAAATTCCCTTTACGCCTGGGAAAATTATCCAAAAAGAACATGAGAGAAAATTATCCAAAAAGAACATGCACCCACAAATTCCCTTTACGCCTGAGAAAAATTATCCAAAAAGAACATGCACCAAATTCCCTTTACAAAAATTATTCCCTTTACGCCTGAGAAAATTATCCAAAAGAACATGCACCCACAAATTCCCTGTACGCCTGAGAAAATTATCCAAAAAGAACATGTACCCACCCCCTTTACGCCTGAGAAATTATCCAAAAAGAACATGCATGAAAAATTATCCAAAAAGAACATGAACATGCACCCACAAATTCCCTTTACGCCTGAGAAAAATTATCCAAAAAGAAAATTATCCAAAAAGAACATGCACCCACAAATTCCCTGAGAAAATTATCCAAAAGAACATGCACTGAGAAAATTATCCAAAAAGAACATGCACCCACAAATTCCCTTTACGCCTGAGAAAATTATCCAAAAAGAACATGCACCCACAAATTCCCTTTACGCCTGAGAAAATTATCCAAAAAGAACATGCACCCACAAATTCCCCTTTACGCCTGAAAAAAGAACATGCACCCACAAATTCCTTTACGCCTGAGAAAATTATCCAAAAGAACATGCACCCACAAATTCCCTTTACGCCTGAGAAAATTATCCAAAAAGAACATGCACCCACAAATTCCCTGTACGCCTGAGAAAATTATCCAAAAAGAACATGCCCACCCACAAAAAATTCCCATGTTACGCCTGAGAAAATTATCCAAAAAGAACATGCACCCACAAATTCCCCTTTACGCCTGAGAAAATTATCCAAAAAATTATCCAAAAAGAACATGCACCCACAAATTCCTGTACGAAAAATTATCATGCACCCACAAATTCCCTTTACGCCTGAGAAAATTATCCAAAAAGAACATGCACCCACAAATTCCCTGTACGCCTGAGAAAATTATCCAAAAAAGAAATGCATTATGAGAAAATTATCCAAAAAGAACATGCACCCACAAATTCCCTTTACGCAGAAAATTATCCAAAAAAAGAACACAAAAATTCCCTTACGCCTGAGAAAATTATCCAAAAAGAACATGCACCCACAAATTCCCCCTTTGGAGAAAATTATCCAAAAAAGAACCTGAGAAAATTATCCAAAAAATTCCCCATTACGAAAAATTATCCAAAAAGAACATGCACCCACAAATTCCCTTTACGCCTGAGGAAAATTATCCAAAAAGAACATGCACCCACAAATTCCCCCTGAGAAAATTATCCAAAAAGAACATGCACCCACAAATGCCTGAGAAAATTATCCAAAAAGAACATGCACCCACAAATTCCCCTGAGAAAATTATCCAAAAAGAACATGCACCCACAAATGAGAAAATTATCCAAAAAGAAACATGTACATGCACCCACAAATTGCACCCACAAATCGCCTGAGAAAATTATCCAAAAAGAACATGCACCCACAAATTCCCTTTACGCCTGAGAAAATTATCCAAAAAGAACATGCACCCACAAATTCCCTGTACGCCTGAGAAAATTATCCAAAAAGAACATGCACCCAAAATTCCCCTCGCCTGAGAAAATTATCCAAAAAAGAACATGCACCCACAAATTCCCTTTACGCCTGTATCCAAAAGAACATGCACCCACAAATTCCCTTTACGCCTGAGAAAATTATCCAAAAAGAACATGCACCAAAAAAGAACAAACAAATTCCCTTTACGCCTGAGAAAATTATCCAAAAAGAACATGCACCCAGAAAATTATCCAAAAAAGAACATGCACCCACAAATTCCCCCATTACGCCTGAGAAAATTATCCAAAAAGAACATGCACCCACAAATTCCCTTTACGCCTGAGAAAAATTATCCAAAAAGAACATGCACCCACAAATTCCCTGTACGCCTGAGAAATTATCCAAAAAGAACATGCACCCACAAATTCCCTTTACGCCTGAGAAAATTATCCAAAAAACAACCTTTACGCCTGAGAAAATTATCCAAAAAAGAACATGCACCCACAAATTCCCCATTACGCCTGAAAATTATCCAAAAAAGAACATGCACCCACAAATTCCCCTTTACGCCTGAGAAAATTATCCAAAAAAGAACATGCACCCACAAATCCAAAAAAATTATCCAAAAGAACATGCACCCACAAATTCCCTTTACGCCTGAGAAAATTATCCAAAAAAGAACATGCACCCACAAATTCCCCATTACGCCTGAGAAAATTATCCAAAAAAGAACATGCACCCACAAATTCCCCTTTACGCCTGAGAAAATTATCCAAAAAAGAACATGCACCCACAAATTCCCCTTTACGCCTGAGAAAATTATCCAAAAAAGAACATGCACCCACAAATTCCCCTGTACGCCTGAGAAAATTATCCAAAAAAGAACATGCACCCACAAATTCCCCTTTACGCCTGAGAAAATTATCCAAAAAAGAACATGCACCCACAAATTCCCCTTTACGCCTGAGAAAATTATCCAAAAAAGAACATGCACCCACAAATTCCCTTACGCCTGAGAAAATTATCCAAAAAGAACATGCACCCACAAATTCCTTTACGCCTGAGAAAATTATCCAAAAAGAACATGCACCCACAAATTCCCCTTACGCCTGAGAAAATTATCAAAAAGAACATGCATTCCACAAATTCCCCTTACGCCTGAGAAAATTATCAAAAAGAAAATGCACCCACAAATTCCCTTACGCCTGAGAAAATTATCCAAAAAGAACATGCACCCACAAATTCCCCTTTATCCAAAAAGCCTGAGAAAATTATCCAAAAAGAACATGCACCCACAAATTCCTTTACGCCTGAGAAAATTATCCAAAAAAGAACATGCACCCACAAATTCTGTACGCCTGAGAAAATTATCCAAAAAGAACATGCACCCACAAATTCCCCTTAAAAATTATCCAAAAAGAACATGTACCTGTCCCTTACGCCTGAGAAAATTATCCAAAAAGAACATGCACTCACAAATTCCCCTTACGCCTGAGAAAATTATCCAAAAAGAACATGCACCCACAAATTCCCCTTTACGCCTGAGAAAATTATCCAAAAGAACATGCACCCACA
Source organism: Macrobrachium rosenbergii (assembly GCF_040412425.1). Taxonomy (NCBI): domain Eukaryota; kingdom Metazoa; phylum Arthropoda; class Malacostraca; order Decapoda; family Palaemonidae; genus Macrobrachium; species Macrobrachium rosenbergii. The sequence goes on from NC_089758.1 coordinate 14,959,872, forward strand.
AATTCCCTTTACGCCTGAGAAAATTATCCAAAAAGAACATGCACCCACAAATTCCCCTTACGCTGAGAAAATTATCCAAAAAGAACATGCACCCACAAATTCCTTTACGCCTGAGAAAATTATCCAAAAAGAACATGCACCCACAAATTCCCTTTACGCCTGAGAAAATTATCCAAAAAGAACATGCACCCCTTACAAATTCCCCTTTACGCCTGAGAAAATTATCCAAAAAGAACATGCACCCACAAATTCCCTTTACGCCTGGGAAAATTATCCAAAAAGAACATGCACCCACAAATTCCCTTACGCCTGAGAAAATTATCCAAAAAGAACATGCACCACAAATTCCTTTCGCATGAGAAAATTATCCAAAAAGAACATGCACCCACAAATTCCCCTTACGCCTGAGAAAATTATCCAAAAAGAACATGCAACATGCAGAAAAATTATCCAAAAAGAACATGCACCCACAAATTCCCCTGGAGAAAATTATCCAAAAAGAACATGCACCCACAAATTCCCCTATACGCCTGAAAAATTATCCAAAAGAACATGCACCCATGCCTGAGAAAATTATCCAAAAAAGAACATGTACCCACAAATTCCCCTGTACGCCTGAGAAAATTATCCAAAAAAGAACATGTACCCACAAATTTCCCATTACGCCTGAGAAAATTATCCAAAAAAGAACATGCACCCACAAATTCCCCATTACGCCTGAGAAAATTATCCAAAAAAGAACATGTACCCACAAATTCCCCTGTACGCCTGAGAAAATTATCCAAAAAGAACATGTACATAGAAGAAAATTATCCAAAAAAAGAACATGTACCCACAAATTCCCATTACGCCTGAGAAATTCCAAAAAGAACATGCACCCAAAATTCCTTTACGCCTGAGAAAATTATCCAAAAAGAACATGCACCCACAAATTCCCCTGTACGCCTGAAAAATTATCCAAAAAGAACGTGCAAAATTCCTTTACGCCTGAGAAAATTATCCAAAAAGAACATGCACCCACAAATTCCCAAAATTATCCAAAAATAACATGCACCCAGAAAACTGAGAAAATTATCAAAAAAAGAACATGCACCACAAATTCCCTCTTTACGCCTGAGAAAATTATCCAAAAAGAACATGCACCCACAAATTCCCTTTGCGCCTGAGAAAAATTATCCAAAAGAACATGCACCTACAGAACCTGAAAATTATCCAAAAAAAAATATGCACTCACAAATTCCCCATTACGCCTGAGAAAATTATCCAAAAGAACATGTACAAATTCCCCTTGACAAATTCCAAAAAGAACATGCACCCACAACTTCCCTTTACACCTGAGAAAATTAAAAAGAACATCAAAAAGAATGTGAACATGCACCCACAAATTCCCTTTAAAAAAGAAACATGCACCTACAACTTCCCCTTTCTTTGCTGGAGAAAATTATCAAAACATGCGTGCACCCACAAATTCCCTGTACGCCTGAGAAAATTATCAAAAAGAACATGCCCAGATCAACAACTTTACATGAGAAAATTATCAAAAGAAAATTATCCAAAAAATTATCAAAAACAACATGCACTAAAATTTCCCCTACGCCTGAAAATTATCCTGACCCTAAATTCCCCTTTACGCCTGAGAAAATTATCCAAAAAGAACATGCACCACAAATTCCCTTTACGCCTGAAAAAATTATCCAAAAAGAACATGCACCCACAAATTCCCCTGTACGCCTGAGAAAATTATCAAAAGAACATGCAACAAATTCCCCCTTACGCCTGAAAATTATCCAAAAAGAACATGTACCCACAAATTCCCTTTACGCCTGAGAAAATTATCCAAAAGAAAACTGCGCATGAGAGAAAATTATCCCACTCCATTATTCCCCTTTAGGAAAAATTATCCAAAAGAATGTGCAGCCACAAATTAAAAAGAACATGCACAAATTCCCCTTATCCAAAGAAAATTATCCAAAAAAAAAGAACATGCATCCTTTACGCCTGAGAAAATTAAAAATTCCCCTTTACGCCTGAATTATCCAAAAAGAACATGCACAAAATTCCTTGCATGAGAATCCAAAAAAGAACATGTACCCAAATTCCCTTTTACGAAGAAAATTATCCAAAAGAAATTTATCCTCAAATAAGAAATTATCCAAAAGAAATTTATCCTAACAAGAAAAATTATCCAAAAAAAATTTATCCCCCTTTTTACGCCTGAAAATTATCCAAAAAAGAAATTGAGAAAATTATCCAAAAAATTATCCAAAAACATGATTTCCACCCAGAAAATTATCCAAAAAGAACATGTACCAAATCAAAAATAACATGAAAATTATGGGAAAATTATCCAAAAAGAACATGCACCCAGGAAATTCCCCTTAAAAAAGAATTATCCAAAAAGAACATGCATCCAAAAATTCCCAAAAGAAAATTATCCAAAAGAACATAGAACATCCTGAATAAAAAGAAATTATCCAAATTCTTTCACCCCAAATTAAGGAAAATTATCCAAAAGAAATGAAAAAAGAACAACAAGAAAATTATCCAAAAGAAATTTTGTTATTTTCAAGAAAATTATCCAAAAGAACATGATTCCCTGAACCTGATGCACTCTTTCGAAAAAAAGAACATTATCCCAAAAATGAATTTGTTATCCAAGAAAACATTTCCCTCTTGAGAAATTTATCCAAAAATAAAAATTATCCAAAAGAACAAAAGAAATTGATTTACGCCTGAGAAAATTATCCAAAGAAATTTATCCAACTATGAACCCAAAAAATTCCCTTACGCCTGAGAAAATTATCCAAAAGAAAAATTATCAAAGATGCATACAAATTCAAGAAAAGAACATGTATCCTGAGAAATTATCCTGAGAAAATTAAGAAAATTAATTCCTTCCCTTTACGCCTGAGAAAATTATCCAAAGAACATGCATAAAATTTAACCTTACGCCTGAAAAAATTATCCTTCTTAAGAAAATTACAAAAAACTTCCCTTTATCCTTAGAAAATTATCCAAAAGAACATTCCCAAAATTATTTTCAAGAATTATCCTGAAAAAAATTATCCAAAAGAACATGCACCCCTAAAAGAAATTTATCCCTGAAAAATTATCCAAAAAGAACATTACCCACAAATTCCCCTTTACGCCTGAGAAAATTATCCAAAAAGAACATTGCATCCACAGAACATTTATCCTTGAGAAAATTATCCAAAAGAAATTTATCCTCTTAAGAAAATTATCCAAAATAAATTGTTGTGAACACAAATTTTTATGAAATTATCCAAAAGAAATTTACCTTTTAAGAAAATTACGCCAAAAAATTATCCAAAGAAAGAACATTATCCAAAAGAAATTTATCCTTAAAAATTATCAAAAAGAACATGCACCCACAAATTCCTTATGCCTGGATTATCCAAAACATCCCCATTCCCCTTTACGCCTGAAAATTATCCAAAAGAAATGTATCTACTGCAAAATTATCCAAAAAGAATACAAGATTAAAATCCTAAAATTTATATTTGTATGCAAAAGTCCCTTTATGAAATTCCTTTCCAAAATTATCCAAAAAGAAATGACCCATTCCCATTAAGCCTGAAATTATCAAAAAGAAATGGCCCAAAATTCCCCTTTACACCTAAAAGAAGAAAATTATCAAAAAAACTCCCCACAAATTCACCCAAATTCCCCTGCTGAAAATTATTCAAATTGAACATGCAAAAAAGATCCCCATTATGCCTGTATTAATTTATAACGCAAAAATTCCCTTAATTGGCACGGGCTCCCAAACAAATTCCCTTTAGAAAATTATCCAAAAGAACATGGCACCCAAAAATTCCCCATTACGCCAGTCAGAAAATCTATCCAAAAGCAGACGTTATTCTGTACAGAAAATTACAAGATTTGATGCCAGAAGCATTGCCCTGATATCGCATATGTTAATGGTTAACTTCCCCAAATGAATTATCCAAAATTGAACATGCACCCACAAATTCCCATAGAATTCCCTTGTTTGCATATACCTTTAAGATTTGATGAAATGAAAATATATCAAAAAGAACATGCTTTGGTGAGGATATTTCTGCTCTGACAAATTTATAAAATGGCAGCAAATGAACATGCGCCTGAAAAATTTATCAAAAGAATATAACCTGTAAATTCTTTTATATTTGTGTGGAAAAGAATGTAACAAATTCCCATTACAGTAAAATTATCCCCAAAGAAATGTAACCACAAATTTGTACTGAGAGAATCCAGTATCCAAAAAGAACAGCACCCACAAAATTGAGGCTGCAGGGTTACGCCTGAAGAAAATTGTTTAAAAAGGACAACGCTTCATTCCCATTTCATATGTCCAATTATAGCAAAGAACATGTAGCCACTTGATAGGTTTCCTGAGTTTTTTATTTTTACAGTACAAAAGTTAGCCTCATTATTTGTTGCAAAAAGTGTGTAATACCATACCCATTATGCCTTTATCAAGGAAATGCACCAGAAAGTGATTTAAGTCTGAGGCCACCTTTATAAGATCTGCCCCTAGATTTTCGAGAGAGAGAATTATCCAAAGAACAGAGAGAGAGATTTCATTTCGAGAGAAAATTATTTAAAAGAATTACATTATCATATTTAGACTTATTAAAAAAAGTTCATGCCTCAAATTTTATTATTACACCTGATTAATTTAAAAAATTAACAGAATTTTAAAAACACTAATGAAAATTATCAAAAGAACATTTACCCACAAATTCCCCTTGTTTTTGAAAATTATCCAAAAAGAAATGGTTTCCACAAATTCCCCCGGAATCTACTAAATATGCAAAAGAACATGTACCCACCCCTGTTATACGCTTGAGAAAATTATCCAAAAAAGAGAAATTATCCGAAAATTGTGTACTGGAAAAATTATGAAAAAGAACGTTGCCACCTTACATTCATACAGGTCCGAAAATTTATCCAAAAGAACATTGGGTCCACAGCTTTCCATTCCGTGAGAAAATTGATGACAAAAAGCCAGGGAAGATGTAACTCGAACAAATTTGTACTTATTTTCTGAAGAATTATCCAAAAAGAACGTATCTTACCACAAATGCCCCAATGGAATTAAGAACAAATGTTTTAAAAGAACTTGCTCTGAGAAAATTATATAAAGAAATATTTGCGAAAAATTACGCCTAGAAAATTACCAAAAAGAACAGCACCAAAAGTTTGTTGTGTGTGAGAAAATTATCATTTTCCATGCAAATTCCCCTTTATTGGTCCTGAAAAATTATCAAAAGAACATAACAAATTTTAGGAATAATGCCTTAAGAAAATTATCCAAAAGTTTGAAGATACGTTAAAAAATTATACCAGCCTGAAGAATTATCCAAAAAGAAAGCCACAAGATTCCTATTACGCCTGATGTACTTTATCAAAAGAACATGATAACCTGTATATAAAGAACGCATTTTACATCTGAGAAAATTATCCAATAAATAACATATCCCCACATATTCCCCATATATAAAATTATCCAAAATAACATGCACCCACAAATTCCCCTTTATGCCTGAAAATTATCCAAAAAAGAACATGTGTATCCCAAATTCCCTAAAACCCCAAGTTTAGGAAAATTATCCAAAAGAAATGAATACAAATTCCCCTTTTACGCCTGAGAAAATTATTAAAATATTAACATGCACCCACAAATTCCCTTTATAAAGAAATTATCAAAAAAGAACATTACACCCATGATTGGCTTAAGTAAAATTATCAAAAAAAACTTCAAAAGAAATTTATCCCTGTAAATTATCAAAAAGAAAATGCATCAAATTATCCAAAAGAAATTTATCCTCTAAAGAAAATTATCAAAAATTTATATCCTAAAGAAAAATTATCCCCTCCTTAAAGAAAGTTATCCAAAAGAAATTTATCCAAACAAGAAAATTATCCAAAAGAAATTTATCCTGTAAAAAAAATTATCCAAAAATTTATCCTCTAAGAAAATTATTAGAAAATTATTCAAAAGAAATTTAACCTCAAGAAAATTATCCAAAAAAACATATCCTCTTAAGGCAATTATCCAAAAGAAATGTTATCCTGTTAAGAAAAATTATCCAAAAGAAATTCATCCTCTTAAGGAAATTATCCAAAAGAAATTTATCCACTTTGCAAATTATTCAAAAGAAATTTATCCTAACAAGAAAATTATCCAAAAGAAATTTATCCTCTGAAGAAAAATTATCAAAAAGAAATTTATCCTCTTAAGAAAATTATCCAAGGAAATTTGTCTTCTAAAGAAAAATTATCCAAAAGAAATTTATTCTCTTAAGAAAATTATTTTTCTAAGAAATTTATCCTCTTAAAGAAAATTATCCCAAAGAAATTTAGCCTCTTAAGAAAAATTATCCAAAAGAAATTTGTCCTCTTACGAAAAATTATCCAAAAGAAATTTATTCTCTTAAGAAAGTTATCTGAAAAAATTTATCCTCTTAAGAAAATTACCCAAAAAGAAATTTATTCTCTTTCAGAAAATGATCCAAAAGAAATATCCTCTTAACAAAATTATCCAAAGAAATATATCCTCTTAAGAAAATAATCCAAAAAGAACTTTATCCTCTTAGGAAAATTATCCTAAATAAATTTATCCTCTTAAATAAATTATCTAAAATAAATTTTATCTAAAATTCCTCTTTATCTCTGAAGAGAATTATCCAAAAGAAATTTATCCTCTTAAGAGAATTATGCAAAAGAAGTTTATCCTGTTAAGAAGTTATCCAAAAGAAATTTATCCTTTTAAGAAAAATTATCCAAAAGAAATTTATCCTCTTAGAAAATTATCCAAAAAGAAAATTATCCAAAAGAAAATTATCCAAAATAAATTTTTGAATTACGAAATTATTTATCCAAAAGAAATTTATCCTCTTAAGAAAAATTATCCAAATGAATTTTATCCTTTGAAAATTATCCAAAAAAATTTATCCTCTTTAGAAAATTACCCAAAAAATTTATCCTCTTAAGGAAATTATCCAATGAAACTATGCAAATTAACCTTAAACAATGTAAGAAAATATGATATTATTTTTATAAAAAGAGTCGAGGTTGTGAACAAAATGATACAAAAAAAAAGATAGATAATTCGTTGAAATTAAACGCATTGAAATGGTAATTGGCAAAAGCTCTTGACACTAAAGAAGTAATTCTCTCCTAATTCAAGTAGAGGTTAAAATTATTACACCAGACGGGACATTAAATCTGTCACTTTTATTGCCGTATTAATTTTAACGCCTGAGAAAATTATCAAAAGAAATATTTTTTTTATTTTATTATCCGAAAGAAAATTTTCCTTTAAGAAAATTACCCAAAGAATTTATTATTAACTGAAAAATTATCCAAAAGAAATTTATCCTCTTGAGAAAATTAAAAAGTAAGAAACTTGCCGAAGTTCCAGCGAGAAATTATCCAAAAGAAATTTATTCCCAGAAAATTATCCAAAAGAACATGAATGAGCCAAGAAATTTTTCTTTTATCCTGAGAAAATTATCAAAAGAACATGTATCCACAAAAAATCCTAAAGAAATTATCAAAAGAAAGATTATCCAAAAGAAATTGTTTCCTAATGGCTTGAAAATTCCCAATCCAAATCCCTCCTCCTCCCCCTCCAAATTATCCAAAAGAAATTCTTTAAATAAAGGTCCAAAAGAAATTATCCAAAAACCAAATTTATCCAAAAATTCCCTTTTTTTGAAATTATCCAAAAAGAAAATTATCCAAAAAAATTTATCCTCTAAGAAAATTATCCAAAAGAAATTTATCCTCCTTCCCTTTACATCCTGAGAAAATTATCCAAAAGAAATGGGGCATCCTCTAAGGAAGGGGGTTATCCCCTGATTTGTACAAAAAATTATCCAAAAGAAAATTATCCAAATAAATCTTATCCTGAAAATTATCTAAAAAGAACATTATCCAAAAGAAATTTTATCCTGGAAAATTATCTTGAGAAAAGAAATGCAAAAACTTATCCAAAAAGAAATTTTATCTTCCCCAATGAAAATTATCCAAAAAAAGAGGAAATTTGTCTCCCAAAAAAACGAATGAGAAAATTATCCAAAAGAAATTTTTCCATTATTGAAATTATCCCTTATCCTCTTTTGAAATTTATCCTAACTGAAAATTATCCAAAAAGAACATTACCACTGTGTTTTCCCCAAAGAAAATTGTCCTCAAAAGAACATTATCCAAAGAAATTCCTTTCGAAAAAATTATCCAAAAAGAACATTTATTCACCCACAACTTAAATTTATTCTTGTCGTCTTAGAAATTATCCAAAAAGAACATGTACCCACAAATTGTTTGAAAATCTGATGATGTGAAAATTTATTCTTCAGAAAATTATCCAAAAGAAATTTATTTCCTGAGAGAACGTTATCCGAAAGATTAAATTTAAATTCTTAACTGTGAACATTTTGTCAAAAGAACATGTCTTCATGAGAAATTTATCAATAAAAAATTATCCCTATATCTTGGTTATGGATGTTCCTTTAGAAAACGCCTTGATTTTGTTATCCAAAAAGAAAATGTGTTTTTTCCCTTTACTGAAAAATTATAAAAGAACATTTTTATTCCATTGACGTTCCCCTGAGAAATTATCCAAAAAAGAACATCAACCAACAAATTCCTTTATCCTGGTAAAATTATCCAAAAAAACATTTATTTAATTCTTATAACCTGATAAAAATTATCCAAAAAGAACATGCACCCACACTTCCCCATAAACAAAAAAATCACTGAGTTTCCTTATGTCCTGAAAATCTCATAAACAAAATTATCCAAAATTAGAGACAATTATCATTGAAATGCCTATATATCAAAGGAGAGCATTCAAAAGAAAATATTCCTGTACGAAGAAAATTTTTCCAAAAGAAATGTCCCATGTCTTGGTTCCTTTGGATTTAAAATTATCAAAAAAAATGCTTATTCCCATTTAAAGACGTTTACACCTGAGAAAACCCTCCAAAAAGATCATGCACCCACAAATTCCCCTTTCCAAAAAGAACATGCCCCAAAATTGTTATTATGCTAAAGAACATGCAGGAGAAATTGTTTACTTGAGAAAATTATCCTAAAAGAACATTTAACCTAAATTTTGATAATGTCTGCCCTTTATCCAAAAAGAACATGCAGTAATGCAATATTACCCTTTTATCTGACAAAAATACCAAAAAGAACAATTTTAAAATTCCCCTTTCGCCTGAAAAATTATCCAAAAGAACATGTACCTTCCTTTACACCTGACAAAATTATCCAAAAAGATCATGCATCCACAAATTCCCCTTGAAACTTATCGAGAAGTTCAACTGGATAAAATTATCCAAAAAGAAAATGCATTCAGGTGATTTAGATGTAAATTTATTATTATTATGGAAAATTATTATTTAAGAACATGCACCCTTTCCCTTTAAATAATTATCCAAAAAGAACATGCATCCACAAATTGTATTTACGCCTGAGAAAATTATCCAAAAAAACATATTTGTGTGTATGGTAACATGCTATATGTTTGGGTCGGTATCTTGTAGTATTGAACATACACCCACAAATTCCCCTTTATATATGGGAAAATATCAAAAGAACATGCACCACAAAAATAAGTGAAATATATGTAAAAAGAACATGCAAAAATTATACATTCCCTTTGTAGATATAAATTCCGCCTAAATATCCAAAAAGAACATGCACCCAGGGAAATTCCCCATTATATGAGAAAATTATCCAAAAGAACATGTCCCTCAAATTATGTACAAAAAAAAGAACATTACCCAAAATTGTATACGCCTGACTTATGCTGTACATGTACCCACAAATTTCCCCATTACGCCTGAGAAAATTATCAAAAGAACATGTACCCACAAATTCCCTTTATAATTTACCTAAATTCCATTGTTTTGACTGAAGTAAATTATCCAAAAGAACATGTACCACAAATTCCCTAATATGCCTGAGAAATTATCTGAAAAAAGAACATGTACCCATAGTTTCCCATTATCGTAGAAAATTATTGATGTGGGAACATTGTCCAAATTCATAAGCTTTTGATGCAAAATTTATAAAAAGTTCAAACGCCAACCCCATTATACAACCTGAAATTTTTTTGAACAATTTAACCACAAATTCCCCTTTTAATTGAAAAATTATCCAAAAAGAACATGCACCAAACTGCCCTTATTGGCTTAAATTATCCAAAAAGACGAACATGTTACCATGATTCCCAAATCGCCTGAAAAATTATTTTTTTTTTTACATTTTCACTGTACAAATTCCCCTTTCAAATGAGAAAAACATTATCAAAAGAAACGCTTTTCCCCATTATGCGGGAGCAAATTGTTTGAAAGAACATGCACCCCTCTTCCCTTGACCTGGAGAAAATTATCCAAAAAGAATATGACCCAAATTCCCATCAAGAATGGCCTGAGAAAATTATCCAAAAACAACATGCACCCATGAATTTATCACTGTTTCTGAGAAATTGCCAAAAAACAACATGCACCCAGAAGGATTTTTATTTCCCCTTATCAGGAACTGAGAAAATTATCAAATTAAAAGAACATGCACCTATAAATTCCCTCTTTATTTGAAATATCCAAAAGAACATGCACCATAACTATCATCCTTCGCCTGAGAAAATTATCCAAAAAGAAGATGCACCCACATGGTTAATTTTTACCTTTTGCGCCTCAAAATTATCCAAAAGAACAGGCCCCCTTTTATTTGTAGATAATTATCGACAACTGATGATTTTAATTTGATGGAATTTTATTGCACCCACAAATTCCCTTTACGCATTTGAAAAATTATCCAAAAAAGTTTGTGCAAAAAAAAAAAGATTTTTTTAAAAAATGTACTTTCCTTTAATCCAAAAAGAACGCAAAAACTTCCTTTATGATTGAAAAATTATCAAAATGAACATACACCAGGAATTTATTCCTAAGAAGGGCCTTATCAAAAGAACATGAAAGTAATTTCTGGCTGGAAAATTATCAAAAAACATGCAAACAAATTCCCAAAGAAGTCAGAGGAAGTGAATTATCCAAAAATGAACATACATTCTCTAGAAAAATTATCCAAAAGAACATGCACCTTACAAATTCACGTCAGGTAATGAAAGAAACTTATCCTCAAAAGAACATTTTTATCTCGCTTTTTTTTAAAAATTTAGAACATGACCTACAAATTCCTTCCCCTAGATGAAATTATCAAAAAACATGCATTTCACAAATTATGGTTTGCATGAAAATATTTTGTGTTTGCTCATACTTTGTCCCTGGAGTAGGTGCATCATTATTCACTGAACATTACCTCCAAATCCATCCTCTCATGTAGGTCTTGAGAAAATTATCCAAAAGAACAGTAGTTGGTAATCTGCATTAAAACGGAGAAAATTATCCAAAAACTGGTTGAATCCATACAGCACAAAAAAGCCTGTTTTTTATTTTATCGTTTCATCGTTTTGCTTTCAAATTTAAAAATTATTTTAAAAATAACATATACTGTACATATTTTTTTTTATCCAAAAATTAATTATATATCACAAATTTTTATATTATATGTATGGAAAATTTTATTTATCAAAAAGAACATGCACCACAATTTTTCCATCTTTACGCCTGACAAAATTATCCAAAAAAGAAACATGCACCCACAAATTCCCTTTATCTATGAGATTTTTTCAAATTTACGGGAAAATTATCCAAAAAGAACATGCACCAAAATTCCTTTAATGCCTTAGAAAATTATCCAAAAAAAATGCAAGACAAATTCCCTTGATGAAAATTATTGTAAAGAACATTTTCAAATTCCCCTGCAACTGACAAGGTATGAAAAAACCATGCATTAAAATTCCTTTTACACCTGAAAAATTATGTCAAAAAGAACATGCACTTTCCCTTTACGCCTGAGAAAAATTATCCAAAAATGAACATGAAGGAACCACAAATTCCCCCTTTAGCCTGGGAAAATTTTCAAAAGAACATGCACCCATGAATTCCCAGTATGCCTGAGAGAAAATTATCCAAAAAAGAACATGTTACCCACTTTCCATTGACGCCTGAAAAATTATCAAAAAGAACATGCACCCACAAATTCCCTTTACGCCTGAAAAATTATCCAAAAAGAACATGCACCCTAAAGGTCCCCGGGACTAGTGAGAAAATTATCCAAAAAGAACATCTTTTTGACAAAACGCCTGATTAATTTTCAAGGAAACAATGCACCTAAACAATTCCCCTTTCAAGAAAATTATCCAAAAGGAACATGCTTTCCCCCTTCAAAAGAGAAAATAATTCAAGGAAAATTAAAAGAACATGCACCCACAAATTCCCCTTTACTTGGAGAAAATTATCCAAAAAGAACATGCACCCACAAATTCCTTTTGTTGCCTGAGAATTTTCAAAAAAAGAACATTACACCCACAAATTCCCAGTGAGAAAATTATCCAAACATACACAAATTCCCTTACGCCTCTTGATTAAAAGAAGGCACCCTGAATTACCTTTGTTTAAACAACTTCTGAGAAAATTATCCAAACATTAGGAAATTCCCTTTTCCATGAGATTATTATCAAAAATGAACTTACCTTGAATTCCAACAACTTTGGAGAAAATTATCCAAAAAGAACATACCTTCCCAAATTCTTTGAAAATTTTCAAAAAGAATGTGCAATTTAAATTCCCAACAACTGAGAAAATTATCCAAAAAGAACATGCACCGACTAAATTCCCATTATTTTCAAAGAACATGCCACAATGAATTATCCAAAAAGACAACAAATTCCTTTGTTATGAGAAAATTATCCAAACATAACATGCTACTAAATTTAACTTTTTTTTGAGAAAATTATCAAAAAGAACATGCAAGACAAATTATTGTACGCCTGGAGAAAATTATCCAAAAAACATGCGACCAAAATTATCTTTAGAACATTACCAAAAAGACAACAACTTCTTTTACGATTATTATCAAACAAAAACATTTATAAATTCCCCTTTTGAGAAAATTATCCAAAAGAACATGCACCACAAATTCCCCTTGCCTGAGAAAATTATCCAAAAAGAACATGAACCACAAATTCCTTTACGCCTGAGGAAAATTATCCAAAAGAAGACAACAACGCCTGAGAAAATTATCCAAAAATAACATACCATAAATTCCCCTTTATCCTGATTAATTATCAAAAATTAACATGCACCCACAAATTCCCTTGCTTTGGAGAACAACAACTGTTTATCCAAAAGAACAGAACTAAATTCCCTTTTTTCCTAAACAAAATTATCTTGAACATGCAACAAATTCCCACTGAGAAAATTATCCAAAAATAAAATGCACCCAAAGGTTCCCCTTGATGCCTGAAAAATTTTCAAAAAAGAACATGCACCACAAATTCCTTGATTCTCTCTGAAAATTCCTTTTCAAAACATGCACCCACAAATTCCCCTTTATTTTCAAGAACAATGCACCTGTAAAATTCCACTTTACGCCTGAAAATTATCCAAAAAGAACATAGACCACAAATTCCTTTTTGATTATGAAAAATTATCAAAAAGAACATGCACCCTTAATTCCCCTGTACGCCTGAGAAAATTATCAAAAAGAACATGCATCCACAAATTCCCCTTTACGTTAGAAAATTATCCAAAAACATGTGCACCCACAAATTCCCCTTTATTTTAGACGAAAATTATATCTTTTCATGTAAAATTCCTTTCACGCCTGGGAAAATTATCCAAAAAGAACATGCACCCACAAATTCCTCTGTACGCTTGGGAAAATTATCAAAAAGAACATGCACCCACAAATTCCTTTTACGCCGAGAAAATTATCCAAAAAGAACATGCACCCAAAATTCCCTTTACAAGAAAATTATCTTGAACATGCACCACAAATTCCCCTTTACGCCTGTTATCAAAAAAGAACATGCATATTTGGTTTTCGACTGGATTCCCTTTGTTTTCCTGGAAAATTTTCAAAAAGAACATGCACCCCAAATTCCTTTACGGCCTGAGAAAATTATCCAAAAGAACATGCACCCCACAAATTCCCCCTTTACGCCTGAGAAAATTATCCTAAAAAGAACATGCACCACAAATTCCTTTATGCCTGAGAAATTATCCAAAAGAACATGCACCCACAACATGAGAAATTATCCAAAAAGAACATGCATTTCTTCCTGTACGCCTGTTATCCTGAAAAGAACATGCACCCACAAATTCCCACGCTCATCCTTATGGTTGAAAATTATCCAAAAGAACATGTACCCAAAATTCCCCTTATTTGTAGAAAATTATCGCCTGATGAAAATTATCAAAAAAAAAGAACATGCACCCAAAAAATTGTTTGTGCCTTTCCCCATTACTGCCTGAAAATTATCAAAAAAAAATTCAAATTCCCCATTAAAGCCTTGATGTCCAAATTATCAAGTTATCCAAAATGAACATGAACCCACAGATTCCCCAGATGGTTTGAGAAAATTAGCAAAAAGAAATATATTTATATTCCTTTATGCCTGAAAGACACTATCTTGAAATTCCCCATTTGGCGCCTGAAACTGATGAAGAAAAGAACTGTTTTAAGAAATTTTCTAACCTGAAAATTATAAAAAGAACATGGTCCCACAAATTCCTTTGATCCGAAAATTATCAAAAAGAACATGTAAATTACCCATTAAACCTTAAACGCAATTTCCCTGATATTGTAGATGCAAAACGAATTATGTACCTATTCCCCTTCGCCCCTAAAATTATCAAAAAAACATACTTCCAAGACATGTACCCTTTCGCCTGAAAAATTATCCAAAAACATGTAAACCCCCAGTTTATCTAAAAATTGTCCCTGAGTAGGTGCATCAAATTCCCCATTCCTAAATTACTCCGTATTACGCCTGAAAATTATCAAAAAAGAACATGCACTCCTTCCCTCTCATTACGCTTATGAGAATTATGTCAAAAAAGACATAGCCCTTTACGCCTGAAAATTATGATTAAACATGCAAAAGTTCCCAACAACAAAAAGATCATTTACAACTCACCCTGACATCTGGAACATAAAATTCCCTTTTTTTCCTAGTTCTTATGCCTGAAAAATTATCCAAAAAGAACATATATATATCAAATAAATTATCAAAAAACATGCACCTAAACGAAAGGGCCACGGAATAACCTGATACCCTTTATGGCCTGAGAAATTATCAATTTATCATCTAATACAGATTGAGTTATTATCCAGAAAATTCCCCTTATTTGA
Source organism: Macrobrachium rosenbergii (assembly GCF_040412425.1). Taxonomy (NCBI): domain Eukaryota; kingdom Metazoa; phylum Arthropoda; class Malacostraca; order Decapoda; family Palaemonidae; genus Macrobrachium; species Macrobrachium rosenbergii. The sequence goes on from NC_089758.1 coordinate 14,975,145, forward strand.
GAGGTTATATATGAATAAATTATCCAAAAATAACATGCACCCACAAATTCCTTTACCTTGTCATCAAAAAAAAAGCAAGACGAACATGCACCTTTCCCCTTTGCAAATTCATCCAAAAGAACATGTCCCACAAATTCCCCTTTACGCCTGAAAAATTATGTTGGAACATGCACCCACAAATTCCCCTTTGTAAAAATTATCAAAAAGAACATGCACTCACAAATTCCTTTGCTGAGAAAATTATCCAAAAAGAACATGCACACTTCCTGTATGCCCTTGCACTGACAAATTATTAAAGCCTGAAAAATTGTCAAAAGAACATGCACCCAAAGATTACGCCGAGAAATTATCAAAAAGGCTGACAGCAAAAGAGACATGCCTTCAGATGATTGATTATCCAAAAAGAACATGCCACACAAATTCCCTAGACAAAATTATCTGCAGAACATGTTCCCCTGTATGCTGAGAAAATTATCCAAAAAGAACATGCACCAAAATTCCCTTTGACTGGCAAAATTCCCAAATGGAGGTGCCAAGAAAATTCCCTTTACGCCTGAAAAATTATCCAAAAAGAACATGTGGAGTCAAGGGAGCCTGCAAACACCCCTTTTCAAAATTGCCCACGTATTCCCCTTTATGCCTGAAAAATTATCCAAAATTCCAGCACCCTACCTGTCTGGAAAATTATCAAAAGAACATGCACCCACAAATTCCTTTAAAACATTATGACAATGCACAGTAATTCCCTTTATCGCCTGAAAATTATCTGGCAAAACATGCACCCCAAAATTCCCCTTTGGCGCCTGAAAAAGAAATTCCTTATCAAAAGAACATGCACCACAAATTCCCCTTTGCATACAGGAAAATGTCAGAAAGAACATGCACGCCAGTTCCTCTCGCCTGAAAATTATCAAAGAAAATGCACGTAAATTTCCCCTTACACCTGACAAAATTATCAAAAAGAACAGTACCCAAAATTCCCCTTTCGCCTGAAAATTATCGAAAAGAACATTAAACGGAGAAAATGAACCCACAAATTCCCTTTACGCTGATGATCCAAAAATGAACATGCACCCACAAATTCCCCTGTACGCCTGGGAAAGATTATCCAAAAAGAACATGCACCCACAAATTCCCCTTTACGCCTGAAAATATTATGAACATATACCTTTGCGCCTGATTCCCCCCCTTTACGCCTGGAAAATTATCAAAAAGAACATGCACCCACAAATTCCCCTTTACCCCTGGGAAATTATCCAAAGAACATGCACCCAGAAATTCCCTTTACGCCTGGGAAAATTATCCAAAAAGAACATGCACCCTAAATTCCCCTTAAAAAATTATCCAAAAGAACATGCACCCAAAATTCCCTTCGCCTGAAAAATTATCTAAAAAGAACATACCGCCTGAAAAATTATCCAAAAGAACATGCACCCACAAATTCCCCTTGGGCCTGAAAAATTATCCTAAAAGAACATGCACCCAAAATTCCCCTGTACGCCTGACAAAATTATCAAAAGAACATGCACCCACAGCCTGAGAAAATTTATGCAAAAAGAACATGTACCCACAAATTCCCCTGTACACCTGAAAATTATCAAAAAGAACATGCACCCACAAATTCCCCTTTACGCCTGATGTACCCACAAATTCCCATTATGCCTGAGAAGGTAAAAAGGAGTACCCAGTTCCCTGTACGCCTGACAAAAAGAACATGTAGCCAGAAAATGAGAAAATTATCAAAAACATGTACCCCACAAGTTCCTTTGCAGGCTGAACTGGGAGAAAAACATTTTTTCCCATTACTAAGACTCAATTATCCAAAAGAACATGGACCCAGCAAGATTCCCTTTACGCCTGAGAAAAGTGCCTAAAAAGAACATGCACCCACAAATTCCCCTTTCCAAAAAGCATGTACTGAGGCCGAAAATTATCTAAAAAGAACATGTACCAAATTCCCCTTTTTGCCTGAAAAATTATCCAAAAAGAACATGCTATTATGCCTGAGAAAATTCCAAAAACATGTACCCACAGCCTGCACGCTGGAAAATTATCAAAAAGAACATGTACCCAAAATTCCTGTCGCTGAGAAAATTATCAAAAGAACATGTACCAAAATATCCCCATTACGCCTGAAAATTGTATCAAAAAGAACATGCCCACAAATTCCCTTCACGCTGTTTACCCAAAAAGAACATGCACCCAAAATTCCCCATTACGCTGAAAAAATTATCCAAAAGAACATGTTAATTCCCTGTACGCCTGAGAAAATTATCTAAAAAGAACATGTACCACAAATTCCCAAAAATTATCCAAAAGAACATGCACCCACAAATTCCTTTACGCCTGAGGAAAATTATAAAAGAACATGCACCACAAATTCCCCTGTGCGCCTGAAAAATTATCCTAAAAGAACATGCACCCACAAATTCCCCTTTCGCCTGAGAAAATTATCCCATGCACCCACAAATTCCCTTCGCAGAAAATTATCAAAAGAACATGCACCCACAAATTCCCTGTTACGCCTGAAAATTATCCAGAAAGACATGTAAAAATATCCATTCGCCTGAAAATTATCAAAAAGAATGAATTACACCCATGCACAAATTCCCATTACGCCTGATTATCCAAAAGAACACACCCACAAATTCCCCATTAAAAGAACATGTAAAAATTAATCAAAATTTTTCAAAGAACATGTACCCACAAATTCCTTTACGCCTGAGAAAATTATCTAAAAATAACATAGAACCCACAAATTCCCCGTTACGCTGAAAATTAGATTATCCAAAAACAACATTTACGCCTGAGAAAATTATCCAAACAAACATGCACTAAATGAATTATTATCAAAAATGAACATGCACCCACAAATTCCCGTTACGCCTGAGAAAATTATCCAAAAAAACATGCACCCTAAATTCCCCTTTACGCCTGGAAATTATCCAAAAATCAACATGCACCCACAAATTCCCTTTACAAACTGACTAAAATTATCAAAAATGAACATACCAAAGACAACTTAACGCCTGAAGAAAATTATCAAAAAGAACATGCACCCACAAATTTGATTATTTTCAACCAAAGAACATATTTATGCCTGAGAAAATTATCAAAAAACATGCAACTAAATCTTGATTATTTTCAAGAGAAAATTATCTTAAAGAACATGCACCCAAATTCCCTTTACGCATGAAAATTATCAAAAGAACATTAATTCCCTTGATTATTTTCAAAAGAACATGGTACCGTTATCAAAAATAACAGACCCACAAATTCCCCTTTACCCAAGGGAAAATTATCCAAAAGAACATGCACCCACAAATTCCTCGCGCAGAAAAATTATCAAAAGAACATGCACCCTAAATTCCCTTATTTTCAAAAATTAATCAAAAGAACATGCACCCACAAAATCCCTTTACGCCTGAAAAAGAACATGCACCACAAATTAAACCTGGAAAATTATCAAAAAGAACATACCTACAAATTCCCCCTTTCACAACTTCAGAAAATTATCCAAAAAGAACATAGACCACAAAATCCCCTGAAAAATTATCAAAAAGAACATGCACCACAAATTCCCCTTTAACAAAATTATCAAAAGAACATGCAAGCACAAATTCCCCTTTAAAATCCAAAAAGAACATGCACCTACAAATTCCCTTACGCCTGAGAAAATTATCCAAAAACGAAAATGCACACCCGACAAATTCAAAGAACATGCCTTTACGCCTGAAAATTATCAAAAAGAACATGCCCAGCACAAATTCCCTGTCGCCTGACAAAATTATCAAAAAGAACATGCACCCAATTCCCCTTTCACATGAAAATTATCAAAAAGAACAAATTCCCTTTACGCCTGAAAAATTATCCAAAAATTCCACAAATTCCCTTTACGCCTGAAAATTATCAAAAGAACATGCATACAAATTCCCCTTTACGCCTGAAAAATTATCAAAATGAACATGCCCACAAATTCCCCTTCGCCTGGGAAAATTATCCAAAAAGAACATGCACCCACAAATTCCCTTTACGCATGCACCCACAAATTCCCTTTATGGGAAATTATCAAAAAAGAACATGCACCCACAAATTCCCCTTTACATACAAAAAATTACAAATTCAAAAATTATCTAAAAAGAACATGCACCACAAATTCCCCTTTACGCCTGGGAAATTATCCAAAAAGAACATGCACCCACAAATTCCCTGTGCCTGAGAAAATTATCAAAGAACATGCACTTTTCAAATTCCCTTTACATATCCTAAGAACATGTACCCTAAATTCCCTTTTACATACTGAAAATTATCCAAAAGAACATGTTTCCCCTTTACGCCTGAAAAATTATCAAAAAGAACATGCACCCACAAATTCCTATTATGAAAATTATCAAAAAGAACATGTACCCACAAATTCCCCTGTACGCCTTTATCAAAACATGTACCCACAAATTCCCTTTACGCCTGAGAAAATTATCCAAAAAGAACATGTACCCACAAATTCCCCTGTCGCCTGAAAAATTATCCAAAAAGAACATGTACCCACAAATTCCCTTTACGCCTGAGAAAATTATCCAAAAACAACCACAAATTCCCTTTCATTAAGTGCAAAAGAACATGTACCCAAAATTCCCCATTCACTACAGAAAAATTATCAAAAAGAACATGTACCCACAAATTCCCTTTACGCCTGAGAAAATTATCCAAAAGAACATGTACCCACAAATTCCCCTTTACGCCTGAAAATTATCCAAAAGAACATAACCCACAAATTCCCATTACGCCTGAGAAAATTATCAAAAAGAACATACCAAATTCCCCTTTTACGCCTGAAAATTATCCAAAAAGAACATGCACCCACAAATTCCCCCTGCTACCTTCAGAAAATTATCCTGAAAAATTATCCAAAACAACATGCACCACAAATTCCCTGAGAAAAATTATCCAAAAGGAACATACCTTTACGCCTGAAAATTATCCAAAAAAAGAACATGCACCCACAAATTCCCCTTTACAAAAGAACATGCCTGAGAAAATTATCCAAAAACATGAACATTCATACTCCTGAAAATTATCAAATGCTAAAATTCCTTTACGCCTGGGAAAATTATCCAAAAAGAACATACCCTAACTTCCCCCTTGCAAAAATTATCCAAAGAATGTTGCCCCACAAATTCCCCTTTACGCCTGAAAAATTATCAAAAAGAACATGCACCTAAATTCCTTTACGCCTGAGAAAATTATCAAAAAGAACGTACACCACAAATTCCCTTTACGCCTGAAAAATTATCCAAAAAGAACATGCACCCACAAATTCCCCTGTACGCCTGAAAATTATCCAAAAAGAACATGCACCCACAAATTCCCCTTTACGCCTGAAAGAACATGCACACACAAATTCCTTTTACGCCTGAGAAAATTATCAAAAAGAACATGCTTCCCTGTACGCCTAAAAATTATCCAAAAGAACATGCACCCACAAATTCCTGTACGCCTGAAAATTATCAAAAAGAACATGCACCCACAAATTCCCTTTACGCCTGAGAAATTATCCAAAAAAGAACATGCACCCACAAATTCCCCTTACGCTGAGAAAATTATCCAAAAGAACATGCACCCACAATTCCTTTGCCTGAGAAAATTATCCAAAAAGAACATGCACCCACAAATACAAATTCCATTTACGCCTGGCAGCCTGAGCCTGGAAAATTATCCAAAAAGAACATGCACCCACAAATTCCTTTATCCAAAAAGAACATGACAAAAAAAGAACATGCACTATCCAAAAAAGAACATGCACCCACAAATTCCCCTTTACGCCTGAAAAATTATCAAAAGAAAATTATCCAAAAAGAACATGCACCCACAAATTCCTGTACGCCTGAGAAAATTATCAAAAAGAACATGCACCCACAAATTCCTTTACGCCTGAGAAATTATCCAAAAAGAACATGCCTGAAAAAATTATCCAAAAAGAACATGCACCCACAAATTCCCTTTACGCCTGAGAAAAATTATCCAAAAAGAACATATCCCCTTCGCCTGAAAAAGAACATGCACCCACAAATTCCCCTTTATGCCTGGGAAAATTATCCAAAAAAGAACATGCAAGCACAAATTCCCCTTTACGCCTGAGAAAATTATCCAGAAAAGAACATGCACCCACAAATTCCCCTGTACGTCTGAGAAAATTATCCAAAAAAGAACATGCACCCACAAATTCCCCTTTACACCTGAGAAAATTATCCAAAAAGAAATGAACATGCAAAAAGAACATGCACCACAAATTCCCTTTACGCCTGAAAATTATCCAAAAAGAACATGCACCACAAATTTCCCCATGAGAAAATTATCCAAAAAAGAACATGCACCCACAAATTCCCCTTTACGCCTGAGAAAATTATCCAAAAAAGAACATGCACCCACAAATTCCCCTTTACGCCTGGGAAAATTATCCAAAAAGAACATGTTCCAAAAAGAACCACCTGAACATGTACCCACAAATTCCTTTACGCCTGAAAATTATCCAAAAAGAACATGCACCCACAAATTCCCCTTTACGCCTGGAAAATTATCCAAAAAAGAACATGCTCCCACAAATTCCCCTTTACGCATGAGGAAATTATCCAAAAAAGAACATGCACCCACAAATTCCCCTGTACGCCTGAGAAAATTATCCAAAAAAGAACATGCTCCCATAAATTCCCCTTTACGCCTGAGAAAATTATCCAAAAAAGAACATGCACCCACAAATTCCCCTTTACGCCTGGGAAAATTATCCAAAAAAGAACATGCACCCACAAATTCCCCTTTACGCCTGGGAAAATTACCAAAAAGAACATGCACCCACAAGATTATCTGAACGCCTGAGAAAATTATCCAAAAAGAACATGCACCCACAAATTCCCTTTACGCCTGAAAATTATCAAAGAAAATTTCCGCCTCCAAAATTAACATGCACCCACAAATTCCCTGTACGCCTGAGAAAATTATCAAAAAGAACATGCACCCACAAATTCCCCTTTACGCCTGAGAAAATTATCCAAAAAGAACATGCACCCACAAATTCCCTGCCTGACCAAAAGAACGTGCACCGACAAATTCCCCTTCCTACGCCTGAAAAATTATCCAAAAGAACATGCACCCACAAATTCCCCTTTACGCCTGAGGAAATTATCAAAAAGAACATGCACCCAAATTCCCTTTACGCCTGAAAAAATTATCCAAAAAGAACATGCACGCCTGAGAAAATTATCCAAAAAGAACATGCACCCACAAATTCCCTTTACGCCTGAGAAAATTATCCAAAAAAGAACATGCACCCACAAATTCCCCTGTACGCCTGAGAAAATTATCCAAAAAAGAACATGCACCCACAAATTCCCCTGTACGCCTGAGAAAATTATCCAAAAAAGAACATGCACCCACAAATTCCCCTGTACGCCTGAGAAAATTATCCAAAAAAGAACATGCACCAAATTCCCACGCCTGAGAAAATTATCCAAAACGACTACCCACAAATTCCCTGTACGCCTGAGAAAATTATCCAAAAAAGAACATGCACCCACAAATTCCCCTTTACGCCTGAGAAAATTATCCAAAAAAGAACATCCTCCCACAACTTGATGAACATGACAGAATTCAATACACAGAAATTAAGTTACGAAAGAAAAGTAAAATAGTAAAGGGATCACAAAGGGGGTATAAGGCAAAAGAAAGCACAGAACTTAGCGGTAAAAGAAATACACAATAGAAACCGCAAACTGAAATGACGTAAGAATAACAATATACCATAAATCGTTAAAACCGCAGAGAAAATTACATGTATTCGAGGTCAAAATGCAATAGTGTTGAAAATACCGTTTCGGGGAAAAAAAAAACAGATACCTACGAAAAGAAAAAAAACGTGAATGGCAGAGTAATCAAAAGAACGGGGTTGAAAAAATAAATAAAATAAAGAAGCCTTGGCAAAGACAAATTGAAAGAAAAGCATATAAAGAGAAGGAATAGGAAAATACAAACGAAAAGCGATTATCTAAATTTTCAAAAGAGACACACAAGAAATATTGAATGTATAAAATAAGGAAAAAAGTAATTAATATTAATAAAAGTAAGACTGATATAAAAAACTTGAAAATGGCAAATGAGAACGCAATAAAAAAATATTACAGACTAGTAATTTATAAACGCAAAAATAATTATAGGACTAAAGAAAATACTGATGACTAAGAAGAAAACAGAAGCAGGGAAAATCATAACATCAGAAGAATCACGTTTAGCAAAACTAGAGGATATGCACATAATAAAATGCAAGAAAATCAACTAAGAAAACATTTATTTAAAACAAAAATAATTAATTAATCTAATGAAGAAAAATGAACGTCGAAGACCACGGAAAACCTTAAGATATATATTTGATATAAAAAAATGTTTCATCAAAAGAAGTTTTTAAATAAGGGAACAAACTCGAAAATTAAGACCTAATCGACCGTGACCGTATCATCGGCTTGTCATCACAGAAAAAAGAATCTTTTACGAAAGGAAAACTTTATTAAAAAGTTGTAAAGAAATTCGGAAGGGGATTTATAGCAGCGCCGCTTCTTCATTATGAGTGGCTTAAGAGGCGAGGTCAGTGTAAGGACCTTTTACCTTTTATGTAATGACGTGAACCACTAAACTTTATACAGGTGAAGTTTTTTAAAGGGGATGCTTAATAATAATGACCTTCATATCATTTTTTTTTTCATCGGGAGAATTTTCGTATTAGCGTATTTAGGGAGATGTTTACACTTAGTTTACTGTTATTAAAGGAATGAATTTACTTCATATCCCAGACATCGGAATCTCCTTTCAAATCTAACATGACAGTAAATAATCTTCCATCTTTCAAGAGGCGCTCACTCACTCACTCAGGGATTAAGTCCTACTTTTTTTCCTACCCTTCCTTTCTTATTGTTTTCATAGTGTCGTACTTGACAAGATAAAAGATTCGCACGCCTTCCCTAATCGTCTGTGAATTCATCCAAGGAAAACACCCGTAGGGAGGCAGTGCCGTCAATGCACCTCACGTGGTGTACTGTGGGCATTATTACAGGGTGTTTGCAGCATTCCTGCGGTCCCTAGCGGCTTTTTTAGCCTACCCTTTCATTCCTGCCATTATCTTCCGTCTTGCTGTCTAATCTCTGTTAACTTTACTTGAGTCTTGCTGTCTAATAAACTGTTACTTCTTCAGTCTTGCTGTCTAATCTCTGTTAACTGTTACTTCTTCAGTCTTGCTGTCTAATCTCTGTTAACTGCCACTTCTTCAGTCTTGCTGTCTAATCTCTGTTAATTGTTACTTCTTCAGTCTTGCTGTCTAATCTCTGTTAACTGTTACTTTTCAGTCTTGCTGTCTAATCACTGTTAACTGGTTACTTCTTCCCAGTCTTGGTCAAATCTAACTGTTAACTGTTACTTCTTCAGTCTTGTTGTCTAATCTCTGTTAACTGTTACTTCTTCAGTCTTGCTCCCAACTGTTACTTTAAAGATTCAGTCTTGCTGTCTAATCTCTGTTGACTGCCACTTCTTCAGTCTTGCTGTCTAATCTCTGTTGACTGCCACTTCTTCAGTCTTGTTGTCTAATCTCTGTTAACTGTTACTTCTTCAGTCTTGCTGTCTAATCTTCTGTTAACTGTTACTTCTTCAGTCTTGCTGTCTAATCTCTGTTAACTGTTACTTCTTCAGTCTTGCTGTCTAATCTCTGTTGACTGCCACTTCTTCAGTCTTGCTGTCTAATCTCTGTTGACTGCCACTTCTTCAGTCTTGCTGTCTAATCTCTGTTAACTGCCACTTCTTCAGTCTTGCTGTCTAATCTCTGTTAACTGCCACTTCTTCAGTCTTGCTGTCAAATCTCTGTTAACTGCCACTTCTTCAGTCTTGCTGTCTAATCTCTGTTAAGTGTTACTTCTTAGCGCAACTGTGGAGGTTTCTCACATTTTCCCCCTTAAAGCCATGTACTTCATTTCCTTTATCTTCTGGATCTTATTTATCTTCCTGTCCAATTACTCCAACTCCCTCCTTTCATTGTCTTGAGCGCTGAATGACCGACTGTGCCTCAGCGCTTGGCTTGAAAGCTTGAATTTCATAAAATTAATCTGTCAATTATTAACAGAAAACACAGACTTGCCAGTTGGTCCTATTAATCGACTGATGTCAAAACCACCTGACATTAAGAGTGGGGCTAAATAGAAAAGTTTACTGTAATTAAGGCTGCTTGTTTTTCAGGGGTAAGTTCGATGGAATTTTTACTTGGTTAATTGTGTGCCATGGGTACATTTTAAAAATACCTGCATCAAATAACCTCAACTGTTTCATAAACGGATGGGGAGTGACTGTTAGGATGGTCGAATCCTCGCCCTAGATATGAACACGAAAACAAGAATACTGAAAATTGCCTTTGATAAGGTAAGTAAAATTAGTAAATGAAAATAACAGTCCTAAGATACACCACTAAAAAGTGGGTATGGAAAAAATGGGAAAGGGAATCTGGAGAGCCCATCATTGCAACAAATGAAATTAATAAGTGAGATAATCTAAAACTTTCCTTTTATATGACATTTAATTGCAGCAATTTAACGAGGGATATGTATTTTCCACCCTTTTTTTCTCATTACCATTTGGTACCGTATCGCCAAATGTTTGAGTACACAACCAGCAAAAGGCTTTTTCGCATCTACCGAAATAGTCTCGTGAATTTAGCTCACAATTCATATGGCCAAGTCACTAATTTAAAAAAAAAAATACGCGGACACTCACAAGATAAATGAGATGTTTGAAGCAATCAGTGATTCAGTATAATTTAAAAGTTAACGAAATTGACAGAATTTGCGTTTCGATGGCCCCTATGAGAAATACTAAGCGATTCTTATCAAGAAAATAAATCAAATCAGAGCGAGATTATTACAGATTACATTCTACGTTGAATAACTGTTCAGCTAAGGACATGTGTTTGCTCCGTTGACCGTAAAGGCACAAGCAAACTATATCAAATGATTTAGTATATATTTATATATATATATATATATATATATATATATATATATATATATATATATATATATATACATATATATATATACACATATATATAGTATATATATACTGTATATGTATACATACATATATATATATATATATATATATATATATATATATATATATATGATAAATATATATATATATATAGATTATGACCTGTGTTGAAAGACGGCTTGAGAAAAACAATAGGTGGTGGATGTTCTTCAAAGTTTTATTAATACAAGATAATACTGTACAATATTAACGCCCTCCAAACACTGAAGGGTAGTTTATTTTTTATCAAAGTGTTTAATTATTAGGAAGCAAAAGGGGATAAAAAAAAAAACATTCAGATATGAAGTGTCACACAGCAGAGTATGTACCCTCCTCTCTCTCTCTCTCTCTCTCTCTCTCTCTCTCTCTCTCTCTCTCTCTCTCTCTCTCTCTCTCTCCTTGCGGACTCAAAAGGGCTACCTAACTGACGCACTTGAAAAATTAACCTGCACTTCAAAGAGGAGGGACATGCGACTCGAAATGCCTTTGATTCATATTCATTTATACATGAATCCATTTATCGAATTATGAAAGCATAATCACCGACTCTCTGTGTGTGCTAGAGTGGACGCCGCTCAAAGTGATATCATTATGAGAACCTCCCGGCTCCATGAAAACTTCTATGAAATATTCAGGAGCTATGTAATAAATGGCTAAAGCTTGGTTGGGGTTGAGCGGGGTTGGGGCGAGGAGATATTATACGGCTTTCATCACCCATTAGTGTTCGTTTGGAGTCCCAAAAGCTAAATGCAAGACTCCAAAGTCACTAATGCTTTTTTTTCCTTCCTCCGTGCTCAGGTTTTAATCAGCTTTCCTTATTTTGGATCTTTCCTAGACAGTGATCCCCAAAGGTTGCGGGGGTCGTTATCTAGGACTAATATTTCTTGGAGGGCATTATTTATGATATTTTGTTTATGTTTTTACGGTAATCCCCAACGAGCTTCTACTAAACACGCCGCAAAGGTGGATACATACCGGGTTAAAACCCGTGGGGGTCACTATCTAGGAAAGGTCCCTTATATTTATTTATTTTTCTTTTAATTTTTATAGAGTGACCTACGCACCAACCGTTAGCTTACGACCTATGAATAGAGAGCTCAAGGATCATTCTATGTCTTACCAGAATCCTGACAACGAAACAATTAATTCGATTCTTTGATATTCACTTACACCAAGACACCCGACAACATTCATCATACCACACCTTTCAGTGCGATGGTCTCTCGTTAAGTCCATTATGTTAATGTCAAGAACTCGTTGACAGATCAACCATTCGTTCCGTCCATTTCACTAACGCTGAGAGTATGCTGGGTAATATTTCCTCTGCTGAATATCATTCAGTCTCTACCTTCCCACTTCTCTCTCTCTCTACTTGTCCAGTGATGCCTCTAACGCCTTTTTCTGAATTTCTCAGAAGAACCTTTGCTCAGTATTTCCTTTGAAATATGAGGCCTGCGCTTGCTGTAACGTTAAAATGCACCTGTACGTCATCCTTGGAACAAGAGTCCTTTGCAGGAAGGATAACGACTATTCATGTGATAGAACGGGAACTTCAAAATTCGTGAATCTCTCCTCTCTGAGGACAACTGGTTAAAAAATTATCTTCATTCTTCCATTACCATTTCCTGTTTATTTCTTGCTATTCTGCACTTACCTATGTGCATTTTTCTTACTTCTTATTACTAACAGCAACACACAAACACACATATAAGGATGCAACCTACGTAACTCAACAAGTAATTAGGGATAAGGCAGCTGGCCCAAGGCCGTTTTCTTGAACTTAGCAGATGATGGCACTCACTTAAAGCTGGTAGCTAATTGCCTTAGCGCACACACACACACACACACACACACACACACACACACACACACATATATATATATATATATATATATATATATATATATATATATATATATATATATATATATAATATAAATTTCTGACTCATCAGGGAATGAACCCTGTCTCCCAAGTGAGTTCAGGGCATTAGCAACTCCTCCGCACAGGAATTGCTAACGCCCTGGGCTCTCACTTGAAAGACCGGTGTTTGTTCCGATGTGAGTCAAAATTTATTTCTGTGAAACATATTCCCAAGTGTTCATTTCCATATATATGTATCTGAATATATATATATATATATATATATATATATATATATATATATATATATATATATATATATATATATATATATGTACATATATACAAAATAAATATAATATATATATACATATATATACACAAAAACGTATATATATATATATATATATATATATATATATATATATATATATATATATATATATATATATATATATATATATATATATATATATAAAAATTCTAAATTGCTTCCTAGAGACCGCAATACGCAGACAGTAATCTGCATGCAAATAAACGGAAAACTTAATTCAACAAGGTCCCCTTCAACGGTATCCATGTGATACCTCCAGTCGGTGGGTGATTTCGGATGCTAATTGTATAACTCCAGTCCAGTGGTGTCATCGAAAGGATTAATATACATGATGAACGGATATCCAATATAACGACGGCGCAGCGACGCTTCAAACGTCATCTCTTGACTTCGTTTGCATTTTGAGCTTGGACATGGGTCAAGCATTGTCCGAATGTGTGTCTTACGTCTGATGTGAGTCTTATTTATACGAATGTTTGATGGTGATTACCGTTCGGTAATGATGCCATTTGCACAAGAAGTTCGAAGGAAATTTTAAAGATAAACAAAAAATTATCAGCAATTCTCGTTAATGTCCTTTGCCTCTCCTCAGTTAATCCAGTACCAGGGTTAATCCTAGACAGCTGTTAATCATCTGAGGATCAGCCTCAAATTTAATGACTTTTGTAAGCATTAAAATGTTGATATATATATATACCTCTTTATTCCTAGTTGTTGTGAATGAAGCTTTCTTCCTAATTTATTTTCTGTTTTATGATTTTTGCATGAGAATACCTAAAAGT
>NC_089758.1:14991733-15116733 GCF_040412425.1 Macrobrachium rosenbergii
AGTCTCAGCCGCTGCCCATGAAACTTTCAGTCACGGCCCGGTGGTGGCCTGTGTTGTTGGCCCCTATAGACGCACGATCATGGCTAACTTTAACCTTAAATTAAATAAAAAGTATTGAGACTAGAGGGCTGCAATTTGGTATGTTTAATGACTGGAGGGTGGATGATCAACATACCAGTTTGCAGCCCTCTAGCCTCAATAGTTTTTAAGATCTGAGGGTGGACAGAAAAAAGTGCGGACGGACAAACAAATAGCCATTTCAGTAGTTTTCTTTTACAGAAAACTAAAAGCCAGTAACAATGTAAAAAAAAAGGAATTAAACGGCTAAGATGGTTACCTTACTGTAAACAAAATATATCTGAAATAAGCGTCTGAGTTAACTGACATTCTAATGACGGAAATCTGTTTTAGACAATACTTTGTATCACTAGCATTCTAACAAATTTCCTATGAAATGTCAAAGGCATCTCACATCTAAAATGATGGGCAATCAAAACAGCAAAAGCCAAGAAGGTATAAGTCATGGGCTTTACCATAGTTTATGCTTCTCCCATATATATACTCTGCATTTGCACGTGATGAACAAGGTTGAAAAGATATATCTAAGTGCACAAGGACACTTAAACACCATAGAAATATGTCTTGGCTTTCATGAGGACTTATACTTCAAATAAATAATTTGTTGTCTGTCCTACAAAATCGTTTGGTTCATAAAAGATTGGATTACATATAAGTCTAATGACAAGTGTTTACTATGCTCCCAACAGTATGTATCAAAATTGAACAGTAAATAAGAAGATATATTGATTAAGGCTTCAGTAACTCTTCGGATTGACTTTACATCCATATTTATTTTGCTTCTATATTTTAGGGATGAGTACTGGAGTATTGGGCTTCCAATAGCATACCTCAGACAATAAACCAATACAAACAGAGGGATTATCTTGATTATCGATTCAGCATCTCTTCCTAGTGGCTTTAGTATCCTCTTCAAACTTCATTTTACGAAACAAATTTTAGCTATCGAATACCAAAAATACCAAAAATCCCAAATACCGAAAAATGAAAAAAAAAGTGCAAAAATTTTTCTTAAACAAAATAAAACAAAATACTAAACAAAACACCGCAAACGTCCATCTCCGTTAACGATTCTATGCCTCTTGATAGGATCCAAGAATAGGATTTTGGTTACCTAACTGGGGAACAAAGGGAAACCCCATTAGCTTTAAAAATTGGTCCTTTCAGTCACACAGCGTGTCTGAGGGAAGCTTAGGTGATCGTAAACTGTGTTCCTTTCTAAATGTAAATATATATTATGGCTACGTCACTTTTCATCGAGTTGTTATTAAGGTACCAGAAAGGAGTTTATGGGCTTTTAGATGGAGTTTTTGTTTACGTAAACAAGGTATTTATACCGTACATGTAAATATGTGTGTGTAAATATATACATACATACATACATACATACATACACACATACATACATACACACATACATACATACATACATACACACACACATATATATATATATATATATATATATATATATATATATATATATATATATATATATATATATATATATATATATATATATATATATATATATATATATATATATATATATATATATATATAGACAACGCTATATATATATATTATAGTTCAGAAGCAGACAACGCTTTATACGTTCAGTTCCAGATTTTAGTTTTCTGTAAAATAAAACTATCGAGATGGTTATTTGTCTGCCCAGCCTCACTTTTTCTGTAAGCCCTCAGATTTTAAAATTTACTAAGCTTAGAGGGCTGCAAATTGGTATGTTGATCATCCACCCTTCAATCATCAAACATACCAAACTGCAGCCCTCTAGCCTCAGTAGTTTTTATTTTATTCAAGGTTAAATTCAGCTATGATCATGCGTCCGGCACCGCTATAGGTGCCAACACAGGCCAAAACCGGGCAGTGACTGAAATTTTCATGGGCCGCGGCTGTGAGTTTCATGGCAGTGGCTGAGAATTTCATACAGCATTATACGCTGTACAGAAAACTTTTCTTCGGCGCATTTTGTACTTATTTTTAGAAGATAGAAACACACAACTTTTATCGCTAGACTCCGCTGTTTTATATATATCCCATATAATTTATCTGACTTTACACTTTCATTAAAGTGAAAAGCTTGATACTTAAGGTAACTATTACTGCCATATCCTGCATCCATCGACTTCAGGTTGTTGGTTGTGTGATTTGGATTTCTTTTTGGAACTTCGTTGTAAATTAAAAAATTTTGTTCGTGAGATCTGGTCTGTCCGTAAGAAATACATCTGTTATTATTATTATTATTATTATTATTATTATTATTATTATTATTATTATTATTATTATTATTATTATTATTATTCCACGGAACGCACCGTTTTTATAAACAAAACAGTTGAGAAAATAAACAAATAAATGCATTATATCAAGAATATGAACGAACGTAAATTTTCTTATGGTATATATCATTTCTCACTTCATCCTACCACTAAATTCTTATTACTATTCTTAGAGGTTTATTCTCTGATCGACAAAACATTTTCAGTACAGTTTCAATGTCAACTAGGATTAATATACGTAGAACAATACTGACCTTACTAGACTAATGTAAATCTTACTTTCGAAATGCTATTTCAGTCTACTTGATTGTAGGAAAAATCCCATATTTTCTTTGACAAAATCATTAATACATCTCAGTTTTAGCCAATAACTTAGACTACCTTCTGGATGAATTAAAATCTAGTCTTAACCCATGAGAAGATAATCTAACCTGACAGCCACATGAAGTCAGTTTGACTCATTCATTAATTTTATGAGAAGGAGACGACTGAATATCAATAGCTTTTTTCATGAATGAAAACTTTATACTTGGGAAATTGCCTTTGTTTAAAAACATTTTTCATTCTTAAATAGAATAAACATTCAATTATAATCAAGACTCTTTGACACCGTTTTTAATAATAATTTGAACTTTACTTTCCTCCTCCTCATTGACAACTAAAATATAAAGCATATGTGTTCTCTTCAAGTTAATAAATAAATAACTTCACAATAAGGATGCTTTCAATCCATCCGTTTCATAATACGCCATCTTGATCATGTTTGATCAAATAACAGGAACCATAACCTCTAATATTAATTCTGATGGAAAACTCAGCATCAACAGCCAATTCAACTGACTCAGCATGAACAAGCAATAGCTTCATCAAATCAGGTAGAAATATTAAAAATTAAGTGTGGCTGTGGAAGGAAAAAATATGTCCCCAGGTAATCGAAATGATAACTGTATATGCGTTTACCGCATATCCCTCCCTACATGTTTTAAAGAGATGATTTGCATTTGTGACTCTGAGTGTTCTCAAACGCTAATGAATAAGGCAATAAAAGTTTCTTGTGTATATCGATAGTGAGAGGAAGACGTGGCTGGCACGGACGTTTTTACGGTGTCCTAATAAATAGAGGTGAGGGTTGATGACTTTCTCTCTCTCTCTCTCTCTCTCTCTCTCTCTCTCTCTCTCTCTCTCTCTCTCTCTCTCTCTAAGGGTTGATTCTCTCACTCGCTCCCTCTGATGGTTGATTCACTCTCTCACTCTCTCTCTCTCTCTCTCTCTCTCTCTCTCTCTCTCTCTCTCTCTCTCTCTCTTTGAGGGTTGATTCTCACACTCGCTCTCTCTGAGGAAATTATAATTCTCTCTCTCTCTCTCTCTCTCTCTCTCTCTCTCTCTCTCTCTCTCTCTCTCTCTCTCTGATCTTTTCACTCTCCACCTCTCTCTGATGGTTACCTCTCTCTCTCCCTCTCTCTCAAATACAAATAAATTAATGTTCTCGGTTCCTTCAAAAGTATCTCTTTCTTTTCTACTTTACAAGGACAAAAAAAAAAAAAAAAGAGCGCTATTGAAATATAATCCTCCCATCTCTTTATTAATGATTTAGATTGTTTTACCATAGTTTAAGTAAAGAATGTAGCTATGTACGCTTATCATTTAAAATCTCGACTTGCTTGTAAACTCATAAAAACACGTGGAATACTGATAAAACCTTCACACAATAAAGCTCAATCTAATATTTACCTGCTGAGTCGAACATAAATTATATCGTAGATTCAAGGTAAAATATTCTATGGAAGCTAATGGACGTAATTCACCGAAAAATAAATCATATTATTTACGCACAACTGTAACCTACTTCGGTAATGATGTTTTTATACGTCTAGGCCCAAATTATTCCCATTTCAACTCGACGGAAATGTTCGATTAATGTTTCGATTAACTAACATCCATTCTAGAAGAAGGTCTAATTAAGACTAAATGTACAAACCCCCGTAAAAGGTGATTTCAAAGACATTTGCCTTTCTTAGTTTTTCGCTAAAACTTCCACACGGAGGAAAAACAAAGTTTATTTTGCCAAAGAAAAATAAAGAGAAATCAACTTTGTATTGAAAAAAGAAATTTTACAGGAGGTCAAAGTGAACAAGAGTCGCCCAGTCTCAACATTCTTTTCTTTCTTTCCTGTCTTCTCTGATTTTATTACAAAGGCGTCTCCCCTCATTGCGAATTCTAGACGACAAACGAAAATCCTATAATCTCTTCCGTTAAAAAAGAAAAACAGCAGAGACGGCGCGGTTTCTAGCTTGCCCGGAATTTTTACAACCCCGACGGACACTTAAAAGATCAGGTTTTCAAGATTTTTACGTAACGAAAATCTAATACCATTTGTAATCTGAGGATTTTAGCAAGTGGTATTAGGAGATTCCAGGGTGTCTTGCAATGGGTTACGAAAAAAAAAACTAAGGACATGCAAAGGAATTCAATAGCTTCCAGGATGTCAAGAACATGGAAGGGAATTCGGGAGAGAGCAAGGAAATTCAGGGCAGGATTTCCTTGGTTAAGTCTTTCTGATGCCTGCATACTTTTTTTGGACATTATGAGACTATTCCTTAAGGACACCCGCATATATAACCTCAATAAACAGCCATCTTGCGTAATATTTTTTTATGCAGTACTTGCTACACAGCACTCTTTCCTAGTATTATAAAGCGTTACCGTGAATCCTTTTAGCTCTCACATACATAAGCTACTTTTCCAAGAACACTGTAAAACATTTCCTTGCTGGTTAGTTGGATTTTCTGGCTAATTCTAAATCCATTTTTTTTTTTTAGTCGGGTCATGTGGACTAACTTATTCTCATTTTTAACTGGTTGGTTTATGCTTAAGAATTAGTATAGATAATTCATTTTGATTTACTGTTGCTTCAAGGAACTGTCAGGTTATCCTAGCTTTTTAGATGGTCATGATTTGCCTTTTTGACGGTAATCTAATGCGAATCTGTTCGATTGGTTGACTTACTGAAGCGTGCTCTGAAATTGAATTTGATTGACCTTTCTTGCTGCCAGTAATGGACTTAATACACTTTCTGATGCCTGTGACAGATTACGCGACCTCTCATTTTTTAAAATTAAATTATTACTTCCAGCAAAGTTGAAGTGCCTGACTGATTTATTGGCATCGCAACAGACAGGGTCACTGACACAATATTTCGTAAAGGTCAGATGGCATTCTTTCAGAGATTTAATTACTGCACCTCTTTATTCGCAAGTAACTATATGAACGTAAAAACCACAACAAGCAGAGTCAGTAACAATAAAAAAAAGATGTATAGGGCAGGTCAGGTCGAGTGTGTGAAAAGCCCAGGAAATGAGAGAAGTGAAGATCCTGTATCTTGGAAGCAATGGCGTCGATGAACACGACAGGCGCCAGTTCTCAACATCTATCAGTCAACCTTGAAAGCAATATCCCAACTGGGATCAAGAAAGATATCTTGAAAGCAAAACGGGGCAAAAGGTCACGGGATCAACCTCACATGGGACTGGTGACCTCAACACCGGAGATAGCAAAGGAGCTCATTAATATTGATAAGAGTCACCCGGACGCCCTGAGACCTTCATCATTGAACAGTGATTAAAAAATCAGAATCTGAGGTGGAAAGACAAAGGATTTCAAGTGGGATCGATCTCTAGGTATTTAAAAGGCACAAAATAGGGCAACGAAAATACAAATATAAGAGAAAAAAAACCTCTTATTGAATAACCATTGTATAGAATCATAGGAGAATTTGGTATTATAGGAACGCGATATAGATTTTCAAATCGTGAAGTATTTCCTTAAACATTTTGAAAGTGTTCCATGAACTCCAATGTGATTAATACGAAAGATGGAAAAAGTACTATTACCTTTTGTAAAGCTTTCTTCTTTTTACGTAAAAAGAAGACATCGTATTGAGTTTAAATAAGGAATGCAATTGCGCTAGATCAGTATTAAAAAAATTCCAATGTGCTGTCCAGTAGGCTGGCCACTAGAGAATCTCATTAACTGCATATATTTAAGCACAGATTTATTCTCATAATTAGTCATTGCCACAAAAAAAACTATATGTATATTATCAAATTAGAATTAACGCATGATATCTAGTATAAAAGTAATAAATATAGAAACATATTCTCTATATGATTTCTTACACAAAAAACATCTATGACAACAAAAAGGTTAAGAAGCAATGAAACCGAAGGAAAGTTGAATATGCAAATGTATACAAGTGTTTTTAAAGTTGTTTTATACAAAGCAAAACGGGAATTTCTGAACAATGCAATGTGAGATTTTTTATTGGAAACTAAAGAGCGTGGTAGTAGTAACATCACTTCAGTTATTTCCATTCCTTATACCTTCTCTCTCTCTCTTTCTCTCTCTCTCTCTCTCTCTTCTCTCCTGGCTCTCTCTCTAACTCTCTCTCTCTCTCTCTCTCTCTCTCTCTCTCTCTCTCATTTCTCCTGGCCACCCTAACTTCCGTCTCTCCAAAAGATTGGCTATCATTTGTGAGAAATTGGATCGGAAAATTTTGATAAAATTTGGTTGCAGTGGGCTCTCTCTCTCTCTCTCTCTCTCTCTCTCTCTCTCTCTCTCTCTCTCTACCTCTCTATCTCTCTCTTCGTCTATCACAACACACATACACACACACACACACACACACACACACATATATATATATATAGTCACACACACACACACACACACACACACTATATATATATATAGTCATATATATATATATATATATATATATATATATATATATATATATATATATATATATATATATATATATATATATATATATATATATACTTCTGACATTTCATTATGTAAATTACAATATTTACTTTTTTCTCTATCATCTCACATCAACATATTCTGCATCCTTGAACAAATCTATCCTGCATTTATTAGGACTGGTTAAGAACCTGGCCGACATCAGCACCATTTACTTAAATTCTTACCCCTTGAAGTTCATTGGTTCAAAGAAATGAATTAAGTGAAACAAACGAGTTATGCTGTCAATGTCAAGGAAACTTCATGCACGTATCACTTTCCAAGAGATGAATTTATGCATCAAATTCTCAGAGATGAAACTCAGGGCTTAAGGACCAGGTAGTTTATTAGGCACGAAGAGCATAAACTCTCATCACCTATTAAAGAATCTGTAACACAAGGAATGAGAATTCTTTTTTATCCGATGCCAGAAGCTAAAAATACAACAATTTGCATGCTATCCCAAAAAAACTTGGGAGAAAGGGAATGAAATACAAATGTACGTATTCTCTGTAATCTTGCCCATTTTATACTGATAAAATCTAAAAGGCTTATGCAAAGGCAACCTTCATTTAGGAGATGATGACATTGTCAGAAAGTTAGGGAAAGTTGGTAAGATTTTGATATGATATGGCAAAAACTTATGATGAAAAACATATGTACACGTTCTAGCTAGGGGAAAAATTACTCGTGTCTCAAAATGCCACGAGCAATACCTCTCTTTTATAGGGCGCAATATACTCTATGCAAAGTACTATTTTCAATATTATAAACCTAAAGTATTTACCAATAAACAAAACGTGACACTAGTTTCCTGAAACATGAGGACCAGCTATACCCGTAGTGAAGATTATTTTTCTTTTACTATACCCATACAACGCCGTGGTTCTACCTGAAATCCAGGATGATTTAATTTGGGAACAGAGAGAGAGAGAGAGAGAGAGAGAGAGAGAGAGAGACGACCATAGAGTTTAGCCGATCCATTACAAATAAGGTCAAATAGTTAATAACACAATGCGATGGCTCATCATGCACCGCAATTCAATATACTCCCACTTAAAAGACGTCTAGCAAAGGTTGGTCACTGCCAAACCATCCTATTGATTCTGGGCATTTAATACGTCCATTTAAGAGGCTTCAGCAATAGCTAAGGTGAAGCTTCACTCACACTGTACTTAACGAAACTTCTATGTAGCTTATTACTAGACGTGACTACGTCGCACAGACTTTTTCTCCTTAGAAGCCCTTGTCAGAACAAGCCACGTGCAATTGGCTAAGAGTGGATACCTGAAACTAAGGAAATCTGAAAACAAAACCTTGGCACTAAATAATAATCTGACATTGATCTTGAGTAATACTCTACGAGACTGACCATAGGCCATTGAAGTCTGGAAGACAGATAAATACGAAAACACAATTATACATAAGTGGAAACTGCTGGAGCACTCGAATACAACAGAGCTGCCTAAGTCAAGTAAAATAAAAAATCGACTTTCCGAAATTTTCATAACTTGAGACTATCGTTGATTGAGTTGTGAAAATTGGGATACAAAGCCAAGCACTGGGGCAATTTCAACCATTCAGTGCTTAAGACAGTGAAAAGAGGGATTGGAATGGTTGGACAGCAGGGTGGAAGAAAGGAAGCAGGAATGGAGGTAAAGTAAAAGGATAAAAAGTCGAAGGGACGTCTGTAACCACCTTTAGTAATGACTACAGTGCACCACGTGAGGCCCCGCACACACACACACGCTATCCCTTTAAGGGATGCAGACGATTTAATGAACTTATTGTCTCCTAATTAATCATCTCGTCTTACATTAATTAATACAGAATAACATAAGCCTTCCCAAATCATCTCCCCCCAGCTGACAGCCGAGGGTAGCGTTAGAAATGGCCGTTACTTAAGACTCGATTCTAAGACTCTAATGGTATGATAATTAAGAAGGCTTACATTCCAATCGAAATATGAATTTCCTTTGTGCGCAGAGTAGTTAATACCTCACTCAAGAGCAGGTTTAAGTGTAAATAATTCCCTATTACATGTGTTATGTAGGTTTAGTGTCTTTTCTTGTGAGGGGGTGGGGAGGGAAGGGGGATAAGATTAATACCATACGTTGCACTGTTGATGATAAATTTTTTCGATCCCTCGTCTACATTTTGTTTTACTTTATTTAAGACAATTATTTCATATTTATACTGTTTACCCCAATTAACAACACCACATACCAATCCCCTTCAAATCTATGCTGAGGGTATAAGCCCAAAAAATCATTTATGAACGCAAATAGTATCAATTGGATTTGCATCATTGTTTTATTGTGCATTTTCCCTTTCAACACTTTCCTACCAGTTGCATAAAATTTGTGATAGCTGAAAAATATAAATTTTCTACAGATAAATATGGCGTCCCACGTTCTGGAAAACAACGAGAATTTTAACCTTGTTTTCCCGTAGGAGACTCAGATTATAAACGAGAGGGCTGACCGTGCCCGGATGTCATACATAAGTAGGAGAGCAATAAGCTATTCACATGAGATAAGAAAGTCTCATTTAATATGAAAATCCTTAAATTGAAACCACTGCACATTGCCCGAGCAATTTAATATTTCACTATCGTTCTTATTATTTTAATCAAGATGGCAAAGACAAATTGACAGAATAGGTAATATTCCCGACTAAGACAAAATCATTTACTTTCCCCTATATAAGATGTTTGCATCTATTTTTTTTATTTTTTTATCCATGAAATAATTTGCTCCCTAAGAGTTACATATCATTGCCAGACTTAAAGCGGGGGTTTCTCTTACCCAATTTAAGAAGACAATTAGAAGGAAAGAAACAATAGCAGGATATGAAAGTTGCATTATGACGGCAACAAGATACGGGCGCTGAACGGAGAGAAATAAGTTATGAAGGCTACAAAGTGACAGCAACAAGATATGAGAGCTGTACAGAGACAGCAACAAGGTATGCAAGCTAAACAGAGAGAGCAGCAAGATATGAGACCTACATACAGACAGTGACAAGATTTGATAGCTGTATACAGGCAGTAACAAGATATAAGGGCTATATAGGGACAGCAAGGAGAGACGGCAAAGTAACATGAAAGCTTTGCAGAGACAGCCACCAGATATGAAAGCTATGTAGAGACAGCTACAGAATATGAAAGCTATATAGCAACAAGACAGCAGCAGGATATGAGATCTACACATCGATATGAGTTCTGCACAGAGACAACAACAAAATACGAAAGCTATTGGCAACAGCAACAAGACATGCCAGCTATGCACAGACAGCAGGGAGCAATGAGATCTACACAGAGATGTGAGCGCCAGAGAGACACATCAAGATATGAAATACATATATAGCAACACAAACAAGATGTGATAGCTACATACAGAAAGCAGCAAGATATAAGATCTACACATCGATCGGAGTGCTACACACAGACACAAACAACAAGATTCGCAACTTATATAAACACAGCAGCACGGCTATCAGAGCCGTACATCACCAACTGTAGCTGATAGGTCCTCGGTAATTTTATCAGCCGGGACAAAGCCCTTCGGACGATCTCGTATTAGAGTCATAAATTGAAACGGAACGCGGGAATGATGCGAAGGAGCGTTCGCCGTGGGGCATTCCCTTGATCTATTAGCATAACATACGGATGCTGATGAGGAAGAAGAAAGAAGAAGACGTCGGTAATCAATACAGAGGCGGATTTGTGATTAATATGTATTGACTAGACGCTGCTGTGTTCATTTGGAAGATGGGGGGCGGGATCTGGGTGCTCGAGATCGAGAGGGATTACTGATGTGCGCAGTAGAATTAACGGGACGGGAGGGGAGGGGAGGGGAGGGGATCACAGATTTGGGGAGGTGGGGGTTAGGGCCAGGGATATGTCGAGGTAGGTCAAATAGCAGAGAAGGAGAGAAGAGGAAAATGAAGAAGGACGGAAAAGCTAAGACGCGAGCAGCAAATAGAAAGAGGGTTTGGTTGATAGGTGAGAAAACAGGAAAATACAGAGGACATTTGAAAAGAAAATCTGATAAAAGAAGTTGGAGATAAATAATAACAGTGAAGGGGAACCGGTGGAAGAAGATTACGAAAGGATTCACTAGAAAAACTTACTAAACAAATAGAAAGAATTGACTGGGAAAAGGGGTGAAGAGAAATCTAAATTATAAAAGATATAAAGTTGACTTCAATGGCAAAACAATTTGCATGCACACACTGCCTTAAAAATAATCTCTCTATGAAAGTATGAAAATTATTTACTTTAAAAAAGTTTACAACCGACATATTAATGTATATTGTTGTACTTGGTTTTTCTGTTTTTCAGCTAAGGGTTACGGATAGAAATCTTATCAATTAGTTTTACACTTCTTTATGCAGACTCAATTTACTTTGAGTTTAATTAAGAAAAAATGAACACACTTGACCACACTGTTTCTTTTTTACGCATAACAGCAAGTAATTATTATTTTTTATTATAAGATGCATAAAAGGTCAAACCATAAAAAGACCATTAAATTTACTTGTCGAAAAGGTAGAACACATTAAAGAACCAACAACAAAGAAAAGTGGGGTACTTATTTCCCCGAGTCGCTAACTTAACATTCCCTTAACCTAACCTTAACCTTAGGTACCGTGTCCTGAACAAACCAGGGGTTTTTGCCCCCTTGTATCCCCAGCCAACGTGATACCGAGAACAGCACACCGACATCTGCTCAACTATTGAGCAAAATATATATATATATCTTTAGGCTACAAATACCCTGTAATATTTAATTCACTTCACCTAAGGGATAACTTGAACCCAAAGGGCTTTATATGTGATAAGTGCTCTTTTGAGAATAACTTGTTTCCAAGGTAAAGTGAATGCGATATTACGGGATATGGCTTAATATTTGTGAATATAATATGTATAATATTTATATATATATATATATATATATATATATATATATATATATATATATATATATATATATATATATATTTATATAATATACATACACACATAAATATACACATATATATATATATATATATATATATATATATAATATGGTTTTTATTATACATGCAGGAGAATACACACAAAATTGGTCTGATAAATATATATGATTATATTTATCAGGGCAACTGGAACGTAATACAATCAAAGGAGTTCGAGAGAATTATTGAGTCCAGATTAGTACTTTCATTCCATCTCTGAATGATAAAGGATTGACAAATGGTCTGATAAAGTTTGTGATTGCACCGATTATCAGGGCAACTGGAATATATACAATCAAAGCATATCTACATATATAGATATATACAGTATTGTATATCCAATTAGTACTTTCATTCCATCTCTATGATACAAGGATTGAAAAATATATAGGGGATATAGTTTATATATATTATTACATATATATAAGTCAATATACTATCTATATATACATCTACATATATAGATATATACAGTATATATATATATATATATATATATATATATATATATATATATATATATATATATATATATATATATATATATATATATATATATATATATATATATATATATATATATATATATACATATATATGTGTGTGTGTGTGTGTGTGTACAGAATTCAGTTAAAATAAGAAAATATTTCACGAACAGGTGAACAAGTATGTTGATTCTGGGAGTGAATATTCACTGATGGAAGCCCTTCCCCATAACCCCCCCCCTCCCCCCGTTCCACTTACCCTCCTTTGTATACTTTTCGGCAGACCTTGCTGGAGATTCACCTAATAAGGAAATTAGATGATAAGATGCACAAGATGCAAAGTATTTGGGTAACTGTGCTGGTAGTGCTCTTTCCTTACGTTCCTTAGATTATGTAATTCTTTAACACCATTTCAGAATACAGCTCACATAAGGGGAGGGATGTTTCATCTTGGCAAAGGTATCCTGTCAACTGCGTAATATTGTTCTGCGGATTTTACCCACATCATCTTTCAATAGTTACAAGAATACATTAACAAAGCTATGTCAGTCTTTTCCCATTTCTTAAGACCTCGTAAAACTGTTTCCTTAGTGTACATTATCATCTTCATTAGGTATTTTCTATACAGTTTATAGAATATGACTTTAATCTGCACCACTTGGACGAAATATTTGCCTGTACCCTAATGCATGATTTCTATTCGACTGGAAAGCCAAGTCAGTTCGATCACGTGTTTGGATTATGCGCCTTTTTTCCCCCCTCTATCATTGCTGGCGTAGAGGACTTTGGAAGTAACATACATTTAAACATTTTATTGGTATATTGTAATTTCATTGTCTTTTCATTAGTTAATATTTCCTGCAAGCTCCTTTGATTTCCTTCAAAGGACTGCCTCACGTCTTTTGCTTTTGGTGCGCTACGTTATTACCTGTCAGATTGTATCTACAGTATATTCAGAGGGCAATAAGCAACCGGAAGATAATCATACATTGGTGACTCCTGAAGAGACACCGAGAAGGGTTTTGATTAACTGCAAACGTCAGTTACGTGCCCCTATAAAATTCTGGAAGATGCACCCTTACTTCCCCCGGTACTGTAGATATCTTTAGCTAGGTATGTTTGTATGGACACTGTAGCTAGTTTCAGACGATTCAAAATTCCCAACCGAAAGTGTAACCTCAGTATTACACTGAGAATCTGTTCTTTTCGCCGTGGAGGACAGAATGACATTGGTTTAAAACGGCCGAGGATTCCCAGAAAACAAAGGTCTTAAAAGGCATAATCGTGAGAAGAATTTCGCATACATGACCCCTATGATAACAAGTCAAAAATACGCCTAAGTTTCTTCGGTGCAATCGAGTTTACTGTACAGCGTATAATGATGTACGAACCGCAGCCCATGAAACTTTCAGCCATGGCTCGGTGGTGGCTTGTCCTAAGCGTTGCCAGATGCACGATCATGGCTAAATAAAATAAAGACTACTAAGGCTAGAGGGCTGCAATTTGGTATGTTTGATGACTGGAGGGTGGATGATCAACGTACCGATTTGCAGCCCTCTAGCCTCAGTAGTTTTTATGATCTGAGGGCGGACAGAAAAAGTGTGGACAGAAAAAGTGCGGACAGAAAAAGTGCGGTCGGACAGACAAAGCCATCTCAATAGTTTTCTTTTACAGAAAACTAAAAATGAGATCTAAGATTCCTAAGCTGCGTTATCATCATTTCTTCCGCAGGTGTGAGACTGTACTTAAATCAAACTACTTCATAAGGTTACAGCCATATGCTTTCCCTACAGGGATATTAGTCTGGGTATTGCTCTTAGGAGGTTTAGACTGTTTGGCACCAAACCACTTTCAGTCTTGCTGTACCCGTCAGACTTTGCAATCACAGGCATTGTCTAGAAGTTGAACAATTTAATCAGTTCATCACACAACTTGCTTCAAAACTGAGGAAATCCTTTGTATACTCTGTTGTTTATCACAATACGCTCCTCATTACTAAAGGAAACAAGCCATTAATATAAACTTCTAATTATGGGAAATCATGCCCGTGTTTTCCTCCTCATCATATAAGTATGTAAAACGAGTAAAATATTAATGAAGCTTATAAAAAACTAAACAAAAATGCAGGTACCCTTGCAAGAAAACATAAGTAATCTGAGTAATAATCAATACAAATAAAAAACAAACTTACGAACTAGACAGGATACAGGAAAAGACGCAAGCGAAAAAAATCTCATCTAGGAAAGGTTGTCAGCCTAAAATGAGCTTGATGGAACCCCAAACCTCTTGAGGCGTTTTGATTATAAGGTCTGAGGCGGTTTCCAGTAAGCCTGTTCACAAAATGTTTTGGTAAATAACATGCAATACTCTTCCCCTGTTTTATGTTAGCAAAAGAAATAAAACTTCGATATACCGAATTCATTTCTTTAAGGGTAATTTTGCACTTTCATGCTTTATATCTAGCTAAAGGCTTTCCCTTTTGCTCTTTCTGCATTTTGCTTGCACAATGACCAAAGAAGCAGTGATAATCGCATTACATAAGATTATGTAATAATAAGATAAAATAAGTAAATAAATAAAGATGTGGATGGAACCGTTAATGTGTCACTTCCTACAACAACTTTCGAATAGGAATTACATGACACAAGTAAGATTACATAAAGCATAAATGGCTCAAATTAGATTATTCTACAGATGAAAAACAATTATTTAAGTCATAAATAAAGATAACACAGTAACAGCGTAAACAATTTCGATTATTTCCCTGTGTACCTCCATTATTATTATTAATCTCCTGTATTCCCTGTCCAAAATCGCAGGTGGTATCGTTTATAATTATTTTCTTATAAGTATTTCTTGAATGTAGGGCTATAATTGCTTTTACGACAAATTTTTGCAAAATGCATTTGCAACGACCATAAGTCTTGACACATGATGCCTAGTTTCGTCAGTTTGTTTAAGTGAAAAATTTGGCGAACACCATACCTTTTTCTGATGACTATGCAAAGGAAATCAGAATGATAGTTAAAAGAAATATCATAGACGACTTCTTTACTAAAGCTTCTAAATGTATTAAGCCACGTTTTTCTAACCAGAGTTCATGTGCGATGAATTTTAGCATGGCGGAAAACGTAAAAGGTACTTTCATACCTGTGTGAAAAATATTTTTACGATTTGTTAATCCTTTGACATATTCGAATTACGCTCTACAAATCATCATTTCCTCTTTCTTTCTCATCTACTCTGGTGTCCCATGGCACTGCCACATCAATGAGTGATACTTTCTTCTTGATTTTGTCAATCAACGTCACGTCTGGTCTATTTGCACGTACCACCCTATCTGTTCTGATACCATAGTCCCACAGGATCTTTGCCTGATCGTTTTCTATTATTCCCTCAGGTTGGTGTTCGTACCACTGCAAGCTAGCTGGTGATTCTTGCACAGGCTCCAGTGGAGGGCTTTTGCTACTGAATCATGCCTCTTTTTGTACTGGTTCTGTGCAAGCGCCGGACATTCGCTTGATATGTGGTTTATGGTCTCGTCTTTCATATTGCACTTCCTGTATATGGATGAGATAATGTTTCCATCTATTGTTCTTTGGACACACCCTGGTTCTTAGGGCCTGATCTTGTGCCGCTGTTAGCATTCCTTCTGTTTCCTTCTTGAGTTCTCCCCTCTGTAGTTGTTGCCATGTTTCATCGCTGGCCAGTTCTTTTGTCTGTCTCATGTATCCGTGCATTGATTTGTTGTGCCATTCCTGTTCTGTTTTTCAGTCTCTTGTCTCTATATATTTCTCGGTCTTCGTCTACTTTTATTAGTCTTTCTTCCCATGCACTCCTTAGCCATTCCTCTTCACTGGTTTCAGATATTTCCCCAGTGCTCTGCTCTCGATGTTGACGCAGTCCTCTGTGCTTAGTGGCCCTCTCTCCCCTTCCTTTTGTGTTATGTATAGTCTATCTGTATTTGCTCTTAAGTGAAGTGCTTTGTGTATTGTCATGTGTTTTCTAGTTTTCTGGTCTAAGCTGCGGAGTTCAGCTTTCGTCCACTCCACTACTCCTGCGCTATATCTGATTACTAGTACTGCCCATGTGTTTATGGCTTTCGTCATGTTTCCGGCGTTGCGTTTTGACTTGAGTATCGCCTTAAGTCTCTGCTAATCCCTTCTGGTAGCTTTATCCCTTCAGTCCTTGTTACTTTGCCTTTTTATATGCTGACCAAGGCGCATTTTTCTATTCCAAACTCCACCCTCACGTCCCCAGATACATCCTTACAGTCCGGATTAGGGTATCTATTTCCCTGATGCTCTTACCATACAGCTTGATGTCGTCCATGAACAATCAGATGGTCAATTCTGTTGCCTCCTTTCTTGAGTTGGTACTCAGTATCCATCTTCTGCAGTACTTTTGTCATGGGAATTGTGGCTACTATGAAGAGTAGTGGGGACAGTGAAACGCCTTGAAAGATCCCGCTCCTGTTAACCTCTGCTAGTCTTATCCTCTTATCCCAGAGCTTCTAAGTACTGTACTCCAGTTGCGCATTGTATTTTTAAGGACGCTGATGGTGTTTTCCTCTGCCCCATATATTTTCAGGCATTCTATTAGCCCCGTGTGAGGTATCATGTTGAGTCATTACACATTCCAAAAGCTTCAAAAAAGATGTTGAGTCATTATGCATTCCAAAAGCTTCACAGACAACAATTGAGTCATTGTGCATTCCAAAAGCTTCACAGACAGCAGTTGAGTTATTGCGCATTCCAAAAACTTCACAAAAGCAGTTGAGTCATTACACAATGCAAAAGATTCACAAAAGCTGATGAGTCATTATACATTCCAAAAGCTTCACAGACAGCAGCTGAGTCATTGTGCATTCCAAAAGCTTCACAGACAGCAGTTGAGTCACTGCGCATTCCAAAAACTTCACAAAAGCAATTTAGTCATTGCACATTCCAAAAACTTCAGAAAATCAGTTGAGTCATTGCGCATTCCAAAAACTTCACAAAAGCAGTTGAGTCATAGGGCACTCCAAAAGCTTCACAGACAGCAGTTGAGTCATTACACATTCCAAAAACTTCACAAAAGCAGTTGAGTCATTGCACATTCCATAAACTTCACTAAAGCAGTTGAGTCATTGTGCATTCCAAAAACTTCACAAAAGCAGTTGAGTCATTGCACATTCCAAAAACTTCACAAAAGCAGTTGAGTCACTGCGCATTCCAAAAGCTTCACAAAAGCAGTTGAGTCATTGCGCATTCCAAAAACTTCACAAAAGCAGTTGAGTCATTGTGCATTCCAAAAACTTCACAAAAGCAGTTGAGTCACTGCGCATTCCAAAAACTTCACAAAAACAGTTGAGTCATTACGATTCCAAAAGCTTCACAGACAGCAGCTGAGTCATTGCACATTCCAAAAACTTCACAAAAGCAGTTGAGTCATTGCACATTCCAAAAACTTCACAAAAGCAGTTGAGTCATTGTGCATTCCAAAAACTTCACAAAAGCAGTCGAGTCACTGGGCATTCCAAAAACTTCACAAAAGCAGTTGAGTCATTGT
Organism: Macrobrachium rosenbergii; assembly: GCF_040412425.1. NCBI lineage: Eukaryota > Metazoa > Arthropoda > Malacostraca > Decapoda > Palaemonidae > Macrobrachium > Macrobrachium rosenbergii. The sequence continues at coordinate 15,009,954 of NC_089758.1, forward strand.
GCATTCCAAAAACTTCACAAAAGCAGTTGAGTCATCGCACATTCCAAAAACTTCACAAAAGCAGTTGAGTCACTGCGCATTCCAAAAACTTTTCAAAAGCAGTTGAGTCATTATACATTCCAAAAGCTTCTCAGACAGCAGTTGAGTCATTCATTAAGCAAATGTAATTTGAGCTCCCGCTAGATTCCGAAAATATTATCCCAACTAATGAAAACAATCGAAAACAAACCACATCACGCAGTTTTAGAGTGAACAAATGACGAAAGCTTAGACAGGCAGACAGACAGAGGTCTGATTATGTCCCTTGGGTGCAGGGATAAAAGCGTGATGGCACTGCCAGTTTTGGTTTCTTTGCAAACAAAAACAAACAAGTAAAAAATGCGCCGAAGTTTCTTCGGTGCAATCGAGTTTTCGGTGCAGCGTATAATCAAGGCCACCGAAAATAGATCTATCTTTCGGTGGTCTCGATATAATGCTGCATGAGCGGCGGCCCATGAAACTTTCAGCCACGACCCGGTGGCGGCCTGTCTTATAGCGTTGCCTGACGTACGATCATGGCTAATTTTAACTTTAAATAAAACAAAAACTATTGAGGCTAGAGGGCTGCAATTTGCTATGTTTGATGATGATTGGAGGGTGGATGATAAATATACCAATTTGCAGCCCTCTAGCCTCAGTAGTTTTTAATATCTGACGGCAGAAAGAAAAAGTGAGGACGGACAGACAAAGCCATCTCAATAGTTTTCTTTTACTGAAAACTAAAAATGGGCAAAATTTACAAACCAGTAGTCAACCAGACTTAAATAATGCATCAGTGTTCTATGGAAATATGGTTTGCATTACAACATTTTTATTTGTTAAAAGAAACAGCACAAGTCACACTGAGCAAAAGTATGTTTCGATAAAACACAATTCCTCCAATTTTTCAGCAAATTTCGTATTTTTTCAAAGTATACCTTGAAAATATTTTCCCCTTAATTATATTTTTTCTTGGGTGATATCTAGGCGGAGTAAATCTTCCAAAACAACCAATAAAGAGAATGACATCTGAATTAGAATGCCAAGCAGATTAATGTGAGTAACGCAAGCAGATTATTATATAAGAATGAATGAATCATGTCGGCTATAAAGCCAAGCGCTGGTGCACTTTCATCTACTCAGGGCTTAAGACAGCGAAAAGAGGGAGCTGCGGGTGTTTGGACACCAAAATAATGACATCGAGAAAACAAATAAGATGAAGAAGTAGGACCTAAGGGTGAGGCTGGGAGAAAACGCCACACTTGCACTGAGAAGTAATAGTTAAGGAAGTTGGACATCAAGATGGAAGATACGAAGATGGAATGGATGTGAACTGAAAGTTGGTGCAGCTAAGAGCCGAGGGGACGTTGCAGACACCCTTTAGTAATGCCTACAGTACACCACGCGAGGTGCACTACCAGCACTACCCTATAAAGGGGAATAAAATGTGTCTGTCAATATGAAATATATTAATTATCTTATTGTTTGTTGTTTTTATTTTTTTTTTCCTGTTTAATGCTGTCTTAGAGAGCAAGACATAAATTCTTAGTCCTTTTATTCACAGAATACGAAAATAGTACAATAAATGACCAAAAACGAGACACTTTCCAATGAAGCGAAACTGAAAAACTTCAAAGTCCCTTCGGAAAAAATCATCCTGAAAAAATGACTGAAATATCACCTCGACATTAAAAATTTCCCTTCAATAAAAATGAAATACAATCGCAACGATTAAGGTCAACGAGGCGTAGGAAAGATATCACTCAATGTACTGTGACTAACTCTCCGCGTTCCCCTCCCTGAAGAAACCTCATAAACTTCCGTCATAAACGAAGGGAAAACTGCGACTGAAAACTTCCTCTCAAGTCCCTTGACAGCGACATTTAGGTTTTTCACATTATTGCAGTGGTTAACTTTACTATTATTGTTGACACATTTAACCGTTAATGTTACGGATGCCAGTTAACTTTAGGAGAGGCTGGAGTGCCAACTTGAATCGCCTTGCTATTTTTGCGTTTAGTTTTTCTCGTGTCAGTGTTTCTAAGCTGACGCTAACCTATGCGTTGACATTTTTCTTTTCAGTTCTATTGGTGCGTAAAGATCACCGGTGATTCATGTATTTAAATTTGTGTTTTAGGTTAATCTGAATTTTAAAATGTCTCTCTTCTCTAGACCTTGCGGAATTGTCTATGGCCAGGAAGTTTTCTGAAGATGTTAAAGAACAGTTCGGCATTTTCCATATGAGTGCAAGTATGAATAATAAAAGTACTAATTATCATTGTAAACTCTTATTATTCACGTGCAAACATTCATGTAAAAATGTTAAAAATTCATTGGTGATTTAAGCAAGCTTTCTCAGAACATAATAATAATAATAATAATAATAATAATAATAATAATAATAATAATAATAATAATAATAATAATAATTAATAATAATAATAAACATACATATGTATAAAATGTTCAGAATAACTAAATGAAACCTGAATGTTCTTCCAACCAAACTAATATTCAAACATTTCTTTGGTAACTAGTCATAACTCTCTCTCTCTCTCTCTCTCTCTCTCTCTCTCTCTCTCTCTCTCTCTCTCTCTCTGGTTAGCAAACATACCTTGTATGAGTGATGCATCGTAAATCCCGAAAAATTGTCCGCTCTCCAGATACCGAGAGAGTTATGAACGCTGTCCGACTGTCGCAATGCTTCTGAAGATTTGGCTGGTTTGGACAAGGCTCAAGAATGCTTCAATCTGACGTCCCTATTTATCACAGAGACATTCCTTGCTACTGTGCTTTACGTTCTTTTTCTTAAAAGGTATCTTAGAAATATAAAACAAAAAACTGATGCTTCAATATTTTTTTTTATGTTAAATTTTTTTCGTAATACTTTTCCACGTAATTACAGGATTTCCTCGAACGGAATTAATGTAACGGAAAATTTCAATTACGTATATCTAATTTTACCGTTTGTTATTTGAGAAAGGTGGGCCTAATCCGAAAGTCCACGCTAGGCCTTTTTATTCATTTTAATAACTTGTCCTGTCGGCATAAGGCCGGCTTTACCAAAACCACCCACCCACAGGGGAAACAAAACATGTCAAAAGTATACATAACTTTCCACAGAAATTCCTCAGAATTTGGTTACATTTTGAAGTACATTTTCAACAGATTCATGGAGGAATTCTCTCTTACATTTTTTGTGTTTCAACGAATAGTAAAAGATGCACGCGTAGGAAATGAAGCAAAGTAGTGTTAAGAATCTCATACTGCCTTCATTCTCTTCGTTATCCCTAATTAAGCCTAATTACACCAACCTTCAGACACTCTGTTCCTGTGTTTTTATCATTTTACTTTCTATTTTACCTTTTTTTATTATGCTATGTGGAAGATCACTTCGTAAGTAGATGGTCTGCCAAGTATTCTGTAAATGTACATTTTTATTTAAAATCCCCTGAGTTAAAAAGTAGCAAACTTTCTTTATCGTCTTATCTTCCAAAAGTGAACTATCGAAATTAAAACATTTTTCTCCAAATGATTTTGAACAGAGTGCTGAGTGACAGCAGGGAATTATCATAACAAGAAGTGGACGAAAAAGGGAAGAAATCAGTTAAATAAAATAAAAAGTTTAAGCACCTTACAAATACTGACTTCAAGGTTGTTTCATAACCTTTTTTCTATCGGGAGGTCTGCTTTAAGGTGCGGCTCAAGTACATCTAATTCTAGACTACGAAGTCTGTTAGCCTACCTGAGTTAATGAAAGAGAATGGCGTTTTAAGCCGTGTTTGACTGCGCGATTGCGTCTGTCTGTTAGGCTAACAGAGTTCGTAGTCTAGATGTACTTGAGAGACTTGAAGTCAGTATTTGTAAGATGCTTAAACTTTTTATATTTAACTGATTTCCTCCCTGGTGTTGATGAGACTCGGTGAAAACATATAGTTGATGAATCCCTTCGAATACTCAACGTTTTATATATTTTGATTAAATATTAGTTGCTCTGTCGGTAAGGTTACTTCCTCTGCTGAAACAATGGGACTATGTTTGACCGCAACGTAAATTTATGGACTATATTCATTAATCACCTCTGCCTAACATGACCTGGTGGCTAAAAATAAGCAAGTAACAAGTGCGCCGAAGTTTCTTCGGTGCAATCGAGTTTTCTGTACGGGGTATAATGCTGTATGAAACTCTCAGCCGCGGCCCATAAAACTTTCAGCCACAGCTGGTGGTGGCCTGTGTTGTTGCCAGAGGCACGATCACGGCTAACCTTAACCTTAAATGAAATAAAAACTACTGAGGCTACAAAGCTGCCATTGGGTATGTTTGATGATTGGAGGGTGTATGGTCACATACCAATTTGCAGCCCTCTAGCCTCAGTAGTTTTTTAAGATCTAAGGGCAAACAGAAAAAGTGCGGACGGACAGACAAATAATCAATCTCAATAGTTTTCTTTCACAGAAAACTAAAAGGTGCTCATTTGAGTGGGCACTGGTAACAGTATTCGCTCTATGGGTGCATTCTATTTACATTAAGAAATGAAATACAATTGGGTTCCAGGCCTATTTCTTTTATCTTAAAATAATGCAGCTCGACCTCTTCTCAGTTGTATCACAAAGTAATCTCTTACAAAAAAGACGGAAGATTATATATATATATATATATATATATATATATATATATATATATATATATATATATATATATATATATATATATAACATTGTGATAATCATGAATGTAATGAAGATAACAACAGAGGCACAAAAATATTAAATACAATAGAAATACGTAGTAAATTCATTATTATTAATATTATTATTATTATTTTTTTATTATTATTATTATCCGGAAAGCTGAATATAAATATGGTAAGCTCCCGCACAATAGGCTGCCAATTATGAAAATGAAAAAAAGTGGAAGAACGTATTAAAACTTGTACAGCACAACAATACGTATCAATAAACTTGTTTCGAGTCGCACTCAATAGCTAACAAAAAAAAAAGATAATAACGAACTGTATCAGTTAAAAAATTACAAAAACTAACTAAATCTAAAGCCAATTAATAACAAACTTACATTACTAATAGCACGTAATACAATTAAACAAATTCTACAAATAAATAAAACGATAACTAAATAAATCAAAGACTGGAAAATTATAGTATAGAGTCTATGGCACATCCCTAGGTCTGAAAAAAACAGGGTATATGGTCACCATTAGGTGGACATTATATATATATATATATATATATATATATATATATATATATATATATATATATATATATACACATTATATATATATATATATATATATATATATATATATATATATATATATATATATACTGTATATATATATATATATGTGTGTGTGTGCATTCCATATACTGTAAGGGAGGACAGCCATGTGCCTCAAAATACCCAGCAACAATATTTTACAGGAATGAAACTAACAATAAATCATTCGTATAATTCTACAGTTACTGATGAAAAAATCAACTTATTAGAAGCTTATAAACTCTTGATATATTTTTTTTGCCCTCTATTAAGTCTCTCAGTTTTTAAGTCCTATAACATTTACTGGGTTGTTAATCCAGTGAGTGGGGGGTGCCCAATTTGCTAAATTATCGAGCAAGTATTTAAGGAAAAAAAAATACACGAACTACACAATTTCTCAACAAGGCTTTACGCCACTCTCGCGCGTCTTACTATATGTTGAACTCAAAATTCCGTAATACTTTGTAAGCCACTTAGAACTTCCTCGACTTCGGCGTTTGACAACTTCGTTAATTAGCCCCTCAGTTAGGCGCCCGCATATTGTTCTCCCTATTTTATGTAAAAAATTAAAGCTTGCTCGTCTGCCAATCCGCGCCTTGATCTACGAAAAGGAAGCTAAGGGGGGTGGGGTTTGGGGGATAACATTATATTTAGTTGAGCTTTCAACATTTCTTGCAGCATGAACAACTGTAATCTAAAGGTGCGTCCACATTGCAGTAATACATGTCATAAACACACGTCGGCTACTTACCGCAAACGCATCATAAACAGGTTGTATACAAGTCAACGACTTATTGGGAGTCCTTACCAGTGTTTCATGCGATTATTCAACATTTGCCAAAGATTCGTTCTCCACTTACTGTCGTTGATATATTTTAAGCGGTAAGGTGCCCACGTGTGTTTTTAACATGTTTAACTGTTCTTGAGAAGCAGGTGCTAAATTCTGAAAGCAATTTTCAATATACTAACGAAGCTTATTCACTTGTACTAAACGCTTCTGAAAACTAGTCAGGTGATCAAAACATACACACCGTATATTTTAAAATCAAAATATATCGTCTTATGAAAATAAATCAAACATTACTCCCTACATTAAACTAAGAAAGAAATACATTTTCATCCAGGCACTCATGCCGATTTTTAAAAACCTGAAACATTTTATAGTAGAAGTCTTTTTTAAAGTAGAAATTTACAGTAATATAAATATATTTTAGTGTAGTGTAAGTATTTCCCTGAAACCCAAAAAAAAAGGGTGGATGAAAATATATTATTAAGTAAGTGTTTTGTGAAAACTCCTCATTTTGAACTTGCAGACACGTAAGCAAGCCACTTCATCCAATCCACTTCAGTTACATGAAGAAACTGCATCTCAAGAGCAAGAGAAAATATATCTAGCAAGAATCCACAGAAGAGAAAACGGTTCAGCAATAAAAAAAAAAAAAACACGTTTCCTCATCGCCAATCAGCGGTCGCTCTTTTTTTCCCCTCCACAGTCGTCAGAGATATTTGAAATTTTAATACGTTTTCCTCCCTTCGGGGCTTGGAGAGGTAGGGATGAGACTGATCAAAGGATGGCTTTTTAAGGATTTAATTAGAAAACCAACACAGGTTCTTTTGCCTTGGTCTTACTCAAGCTATGTAGACAAGGTAGACAATTAAGTAGAGAAGATAATGATCTCTCTCTCTCTCTCTCTCTCTCTCTCTCTCTCTCTCTCTCTCTCTCTCTCTCTCTCTCTCATTAATGAATGGGATGCTATGTTACCATTTTGTTTTTATGGAAGAAAACAGCTTTACAAATGGAAAGTTTTTTTATGTAATACTGTGCCTTTTTCCAAGTACAGGTTGCAGTCACTACAATCCAATCACCACATTTCGGGTGTTTATAGTTACTGGATAGTTATCATTACGCTCCAAGGGAAAAACTTTGACTCTAAACACCTAATAACCTTAATACCTGTAGCTGTGGAACGGAAAAGGAGAAGGTGTAGTCTATAGGCCTACAGGTTCAGCTTTTTCAAAAAATGGTCCTCATATAGTTTATTCAACCTTACATGCACTCGATCATTATTAGTTCACGATGAGCCGTAAATCTGTACTTGATAATATAACTATAGAACTATAGCATTTAGTGTTACCCGTGACTCAAAAGTCTACTTTTAGTAGCAGGTGAAAAAGAAGGAAAATCATTCGTCACTCAGCTTGATTTCGAAAGTGAACTTCCGTCAGCTGTTCGTGAGAGGATGTTTTTTCGTCCAGTTTCTTTTAATTACATTCTATGCGTAAATATTCAGGTTACGTAACTTACATAACACTGATTTCTCTTTCTGAGCCATGAAGAGCTGAAAATGATAGGGGCAACATTTAACATGCCTTCGTTCACGTAATTCTAATAAAGAAGAGAGAGAGAGAGAGAGAGAGAGAGAGAGAGAGAGAGAGAGAGAGAGACTGTCATTATCTCACTATAAGGGTTTAAGCTACTCAACAGAATATTGGCGGTGAAACACGTAACAAAATCAGCTATGAGTTTCTTTCGAAAAAACAAAAAAGTTGTATTCGAATTAGCTAACACCATTTAAAATGAACTAAAAACACTGCAAGAATTAAACGCAAGAAGAAATTCATAAACATCAGTAATACAGTATGCAAACAGAAATCATAGACAGGACAGAGACACCGCATTGCACAACACCAACATCAGGGAGACATTCAGCGTCATAACAGAGAATAAGCGATGGAGTCTAAACACAGAGAAACACATTCCAAGCAAACATACGCGACGGAGATTCCTTTTGACAGTCGTTGGTGTGGAAATGAACAATTGAATTCCCGAGACCGGGAATCCGATGAAACGCCTCCTAAACAATTAGCGTTTAATCGGGTTGGATATATCGGAGGCAAGACGTAATAGTGAGATAATACTGTGTAATGGGTTTCTACGCAGATTAAAGGCGCATATACACAAATTCAGCGTATAACGCTCTTTAATGAAAACAGAAACAACATCGGCCTAATTAACACAGGCAAATGTTTATGCATTTTTCGTGCAATTCTTTTTATATACATAGACTTATTCTCTGTAATGTTAGTTAAGGGATTATGAAGAATATCAGGCAAATTACTTTTAATGCACTTTTACCTCGCGAGTATTTATTTCTTCTATTGAATAAAAAAAAAAGAAAGGAAGAGATATTCATTGCAAGTGCAGTTCTACAGTACTAGTAATGCGTGGGTAGCATTTCATAACTGAACAAGAAAAGTAATGTGGCATTATATTATTTTCCTTCCACACTCACACATATAAATGCATCTGAAAAGCTTATAGGTCACAAGTATTTTATGAATTATAATACAGAGTAAATGTTTGATTAATAAGTGTGGCTAAAGGCACTGTGGAGAACCTTGAGAGGATGATTAGCTGTTGTCTGGCGAGTTTCCTAATTAGCAAAACTGTATATGTCAGGTATTCTCAAAACATGGGAACTTCCCTGCCTCGCAACAAAACTTTGTGAGTGAGCGCGCCGGAAATGTCCTGGTTCCGGTTAATTAGTTAGTAGGTTGCATTTCTTCTGGTCGGAGTCCCAGGGTGTGAAGGGATTAGTTATCACACAAATGATCATTCAAAGACCAACACTGAATATTATTAAAAGTTTTCAGTGAAGACTCTGTGGTACGAGACCTGGCGATTAAGACTGTGAAGATTGCTGTTCGGAGGTAGGAACCACTTTACATTTCCCAAACTGTAGAATGTTTCTTTCATTTAACACGTCTCACTTGTGTCAAGCATTTATTATATTATATGTGTACTTTATTTTTACATATTTGTTTAACAAGGGTTTTATTTGACTTCTTCAGATGTTTCACTGAGGAAGAGGTGAAAATGTACTCACTGGGAATATACTGGACTTTTGACTTATTTTGACCTATTGTGGGATAACGATGTAGAGAGAATAAATAGTTAGATATGATGGGCTTTAACATGTCTGATTGGTTGATGAACATTATTATTCCATTTTTCTTCATCTCTTGTATCTTGTCCAATTATGTTAGATTTTCGTTAAATAAATTATTTTGGGTAAAGCTTGTTTCGCTGTAGACCTGAGAGAGAGAGAGAGAGAGAGAGAGAGAGAGAGAGAGAGAGAGAGAGAGAGAGAGAGAGAGAGAGAGAATGCGGGTGTGTAGGTACAGATGGGCATTACCAGTAGCCTTATGGATGCGGTCACTATCTAGCTACCAATAGATGATACTTACTGACTTTGTAGAAAAAGGTAAGCAATGGAATTTCCTCTCGACTGGGTAACAGATATATTTGGTGGCAGCGGTGGGATTCGAACCTACCCACACGTGTGTGTGTGTGTGTGTGTATATATATATATATATATATATATATATATATATATATATATATATATATATATATATATATATATATATATATATATATATATATATATATATATATATATGTGTGTGTGTGTGTGTGTATATATATATATATATATATATATATATATATATATATATATATATATATATGTGTGTATATATATATACATATATATACACAGTGTATATATACTGGTATGTAATGAATACCCACGTGTCTCTAGATGGGAAATAATTTTTAATGAAAATTCTCATCTACGCACGTACAAAACTGTTTTGTAGAAATATCCAGTGTATTTCCTCATCTCGAGCTAAATGTTCTATTCTATTTTCAGTGAGTGCGGAATTTGTTAAAGGGGATATTTGGTTATGCATAAATGATCATTTCTTTTTTTTTATATAAAGATAAAATAATTCCCTTTTCACCTTTCACTTTGGACGAGTTTCAGAAACATACGATACTTTTAAAAGATAAAAACGCTTCTTAGACTGGTAGAATAATTGTTCTTCAACGCCTTAATGCTTAGCAAGAGTAGTTAGCATTATACTACAACGAGTTAGTTAGAATTAATGGAATAAACATAAAAGTAAATTTCTATTCCCTTCCTCATCAACGATTAACAAACATTTTTAATATCTTTTTAAAATGAAATGGTTAGAATAGGAGGAAATTTCAATAAAAAAAATATCCATTAGCAAGAAAAGAGTTTCTGGGTGAAACTACGTAAAGAGAAATTGAGACTATATATCTGAGACAAAGAGAGAAACCATTTTCTTTCCAGACCGTTTTAATTGAGTGAAAAGAAACTTGTAAGAATACATTTCACAAAGAGAAAATAATACATCAGTTTTTAGGTTTATTTACAAAAAAAAGTACAAAACGTCACGGTGTCCAAAAATTCACAATATTTCATAAATGAAAAAAAGGTTAAAAGTATGCTTTGATTCTACAAGATCTCATTCCGCCGCTAAGACACGATAGAACTGGTGCCTTCAGTTTTTAATATAAAAAAAAAAAAAAATACCCTAGTGGTCGACAAACGAAGTTAGAAAAAACAAGTAAAAAACGCGCCAAAGTTTCTTTGGCGCAGTCAAGTTTTCTGTACAGCGTATAATCAAGGCCACCGAAAATAGATCTATCTTCTGGTGGTCTCGGTATAATGCTGTATGAGCCGCGGCCCATGAAACTTGAACCACGGCCCGGTGCTGGCCTACCCCATATCGTTGCCAGATGGTTAACTTTAACCTTAAATAAAATAAAAACTATTGAGGCTAGAGGGCTGCAATTTGGTATGTTTAATGATTGGAGAGTGGATGATCAACATGCCAATTTGCAGCCCTCTAGCTACAGTAGTTTTTAAGATAAAAAAAAGCACACGTGTCACTTGGGGAGGCCTTGAAAATCTCTTTTGAATTCGCAAACAATACCTAGAATTATCTGTAATCACAGCTTTCTGCCTTATGCTTTATTTCCTTCGATTTAACCAAGATGTAAGTGATTAAATGGAAAAAAACCCGCATTAAAAGTTATTTATGAAGTAAAATTTTGAAAACCTATTTCAGACTCGCAAATATTACATAGAATAAGTCTAATCAATTACGGTTTATTTTCTTTCGTTTCCACCATGACATAAAATTTTGAAGAAAGAAAGAAATATGTTAAAAGTGCTTCTTGGGAAAGGATTTTGAAAAGCTTTTAAACTTGCAAATAGAGTGTAAAAGTAGTCTGTAATTGTGAGGTGATACCACATATGGGATATGATTTAAAATAGATATTTTAAAACCACAAATATTATACAGAATAAGTGCGTCATTCAGGCTCTCTGCCTTACGGTTTACCTTTTTTTCGGTTTATCCAAGACATACGAGGTTTTAAAAGGAAAAAAAAACGTAGGTTACAAGTTATTCATGAGGTAAGATTTTAAACCTCTTTTGAACTCATAAACACGTAAAATAAGTCCATAATTCTCGTTTTCTGCCTTAACATTTATCTTCTTTCGGTTTAATCAAGTCATAGGAGATTTTAAAGATGGAAAAACATAGACTAAAGGTGATATATATGACATTTTGAAAAAGTTTTTGAACTTAAAAACATTTTATAGAATAAGTGTGCAGTCACAGCTTTCTGTCCTATATATATATATATATATATATATATATATATATATATATATATATATATATATATATATATATATATATATATATATATATAGTTAAATATTTCGCTTTAACCAAAACATACGAGATTTTAAAGGGAAAGGACATAGATGAAAAGTTATTCACATGATAAGATTTTACAAAACTCTTTTGAACTCACAAGAAGTACGTGAAATAAGTTTGTAATTATGGTTTCCTACCTTAATCTACATTTTCTTTCGGTTTAACAAAAACATAAGAGAGATTCAACTGGGAAAACCGTAGGTTAGAAGTGATATATGGGATAGAGTTTTGAAAAACTCTTTTTGCACTCACATATACCACACAGAACAAGTCTGCACTGCGTCGCAGTTGTGTTTATTTATTAAATCAGCCTACGTCGCAAGATTTCAAAATCCACTTTAGCATCCAGAGGGGGGTCGAACGGGCGTCAGTCAATAAAACAGGCGGCTATGGAAACTAAGATCAGAACTATGTACAGTAGGCAAACGCCACAAACTCAGTTATTAGTTCGCAGTTCGGTTCGTATCACAAGCAAGTTCCGTTTCCAAACTGTGAACTTAAGACTGGCTTTCACTAATACGAAGCTGATTCAGTGAATTTGCTCTTTTTGCTATTACTGTAATTACCTCTGATTTGCGTTTTCTTTCTTTCTTTCTTTCTTTCTTTCTTTCGTTTTCTTCATTATTATTATTATTATTATTATTATTATTATTATTATTATTATTATTATTATTTACAACATAAACCACTATTCAGATGGAACGAGCCTACAGGGGCCACTGACTTAAGATTCAGGCTTCCAAAGAATATGGTGTTCATTTGAAAGAAGTTACAGAAGATAAGTGAGAAGCGCGCATAAGGAGAAATTGATGACAAATGCTTATAAGCAGAAAGGTGGAACTAGATGGATTACATGGATATACGACTGGCAGGAGGTATTTTTGGATATAACAGGACAAAAAGTGGGAATATATTCATTGATTGAATAAGGAAATAAGAGGTTTAGTGAATGATATAGATTATTTGAGGTACTACTGCATTCCATGGGAGTAGATCATGAACACAATTACAGCAAAATGACTGGAAACGGTAGGCCTACCTCCAAAGGAAAGTGCAAGAGAAAAAGAAGGCAAGGAATAAAAATAGAGGGAAGATGGTGCCCGGGAACTTTGGGGAAAATAAGAACAGTACTATGGAGAAATAAATGTACAAAGGAAGGTTTTTGGGCAAAAGAATCTCAGAATAACTGATGCAAATGAACAGATGGTGCCTGAAGTGAATGCAGCGTGGGTCAATGGAGTTAGTGTTGTGAAGATTTTTAAAAGTGGCAGCAGGATGAGAGTCAGAAATGAATGACACTAGAGTAGAAATAGTTAGTGTGGATTGAGAATGCTTGTGGAAGTGACAACTGAGGACATCTGAAGGGCAATTAAGAGACTAAAGAACAGAAAGACATCAGGAGCCGATGTAATAACAAGGATGCTGCAGTACACTGATGGCAGTGTCACTGGTGGCTGACGGGGGTTAGTAAGGTATGTCTGGATGAGAAAAAGTCCTGAAGGAATGACTTACATGAATGTGTTCCACCATATACAAGACTTGTATACAAGTCCTGAAAGGGTGACTGAAAGAGTTAATTGTTGTTATTGTAAAAACATACAGATGATAGAGAGGACTGTAGAAATTACTGGAACATAACGTTACTTAATATACTAAGGGACGTGTATGATATAATTTTGACGGAGAAAATTAAACAAAAGACAGAAGACTTGATCGGGGCAGAACAATGTGGATTTAGACAAAAGAATGTGAATGGATCAAGTGTTTATTATGAAAAGATTGAAAGTACATGGAAAGAGCTGTACTTGGCGTAAGTGACCTAAAAAAAAAAAGTTACAATAAGATTGATACAGGCCATGTGGAAGGTGCTGAGGATGTAAGGTATAAAAGTTATGAAAGTTAAGTTATCCAGAGTGATTAATTTTTTTTATAATCGAAACGAAGCGTGCGTTGGATTATGTACATGGAAAAGTGAGTGATTTGTTATAAAATTGGGTCTGAGAAAAGAGTACCTTATGTATTATCTTTAAGCAAGAAATCAGAGAAGGTAAATCAATCATAAATGCAGAGTTGTGGGATAAGAAAATCAGTTGTGAGAGGTGTGTGAATTGGTTGATGTTTGCTCATGACACTAACTAAAGGAAGTGAAGAGAAACTGTGGAAACTAAACAATGAGCTGAAAATGGTACAATAGCGTGAATGTGTTTGGAAGAGGAGGAAGTTGTGTATAAATGTGAGGAAGAGTAAGGTTATGAAAATTTAATGGAAAACACAAAGATGGATGAATGATTGTTATAATGAATGGCGGAGCAATGGGAAAAGTGATCCTGGAAAGGTATGTGATAGTATCACAATGATCGTGGGATTTGAGAAATGAGTGTCTTTGAAAACTAAGTGTGGAATGATTGTAGGTACTATGAAGCCAATTTTCTTTAATGGAGGTAAAGTCTGGATGTTGTGGCTTTTGAGTCTAAGTACGGTACACAGTACATGTGGCATAAGAATTGAAAGAGTGAAAAATGAAGATACGTAAAAGTGTTAAAAAGGTTGACGTAAGCGAAAGGAAGGATAAGAGTGTTTTGGGTAGAAGTGTTCATGGGGGAAGAATGTGGGACGACAGTTAATGAAAAGGGAGTGTAATTAAAAAGCGTTAGGAGGAGGATGGAGATGAAGGCCAGGAAAGTGCACCCTAGGCAAAGTTTAAGAGGTACTGATAAGGAAGGGTCTTTATATCCAGAAAGCGCGAGAATGTAAGCTATGTGGAGGTAAATAGCACGGCGTGTGTGGCGGGGGTGGGCGCCTAGGCACTACAAATGAACCATCTTTGTAGGTATATGAAGGGGTTATCATTGCTGAAATTTTTTTACAGGCTGTTTGTTCACAATTCAGCAGTTAAAAGTATAAAGGTGGCAAAGACCACTATTCTGAATTTCCTCTGGCACAATGCTCTGGTAAGGAAAACAGGTTATTGATATATATATATATATATATATATATATATATATATATATATATATATATATATATATATATATATAGAGATATAGAGAGAGATAGAGAGAGAGAGAGAGAGAGAGAGAGAGAGAGAGAGAGATACATATGTAATTGTAATAGCCGCAAACACCCACTTAACTTCCCGAATAGTTCACACTTTTTGGAGACACTTATCGCTACAATGCCTTAGATGCAAAGGCAAGAAATATGAAGTAATTCTGATGTTCCCGATACCGGACAGCAGAATTACTTCATAATTCTTACCTTTGGATCTAAGGCTTAGTAGTGACAAGCGTATCCAAAATGTGTGATTTCTTTGGGACGTTAAGAGGGCATTGAGGCTATTACAATTGCATACAGTATATACATTCATACATATATACTGTATGTATATATACAGATATATATATATATATATATATATATATATATATATATATATATATATATATATATATATATATATATATATATATTTCTGTGTGGGTGCGCGTGTGTAGCCATAAGTAATATTAAAAGCCATTTATGAGAAAATATGATGAAAGCCTTTTTGAGGCTACTAATGGGAGCAGAATAAGCCCATCAGGTGTGGGATCAGAGTCAAGTGGCATGTCAAAGGAGATTTTTCAACACTAAGCATACAAACGAGAGAGAGAGAGAGAGAGAGAGAGAGAGAGAGAGAGAGAGAGAGAGAGAGAGAGGCAAGGAATATGTTTAAAATACTAGCAATGTCTATAATACTCGACAGGAACATTAGTCATACAACGCCGAACTTGAGCACATTCTCTCTCTCTCTCTCTCTCTCTCTCTCTCTCTCTCTCTCTCTCTTCTCTCTTCAAGCTTACAATTTCCCCTATAGGCCTACGACTGAGTAGTATTCCCCAATCCCGATGTTTCACCTCATTATTGCGTTTCGTTTGGCATTTTACACACTTATTCCTCTGCATACTTTTTTCTGTTTATTCATGTATGTACTAATTTTTTTGTACTGTTACAACTCATCGAAGAGCTCCAGTTGAAACTTTTTCCATTTAAAAGCTTTGGCTCATTGTCCTTCTATCGATAAACTTATAAACTAACGTCACGGAAATTATAAGAAGTTCTTATTGGCCAAATTCTTATTGGCCATAACACAAAAGAAATTGATTTTAACATTCTCATAACCATATACATATATATGTATATATATATATATATATATATATATATATATATATATATATATATATATATATGTATATTATATATACATATATATATAAATATATATATATATATATATATATATATATATATATATATATATATATATATATATATATATATATATATATATATATATTAAATATTAAGCCACTGCACGTGACAGGAGTGTATCACAAAAAAAAAGGAAAGACGATAATTACCGCCACATTCAAACTTAAACTGCTGTATCTTGGATGGACTCCTGTGTAGTAAAATATTATCTCACTGATCACAAAGGAAAATTAATACCACTGGTTATTTTCAGTGAAATATTTTATGAAATCCGCACTCTTCAGTGACGACAGTAATTTTTTCGTTCTGTCCAGAATTCTGTTTAACTAGAATAACAAGGCTTTGTCGGCTACTATCCATTTCAAGGACCGTAAGTCATCGTTTTTCTCAAATATCTGTCAAACTGCTTATGTGATCGAAATGGTACTTTGACACAGTGTACAAGACACCTCCCGCTAAATTTTGACAATATAGTGCATTGTCAAATGGTTTTAGTTAAGGCGTTTACTCTTGACTTACATGGTGTTGACGAGCACCGCCAAACT
Organism: Macrobrachium rosenbergii; assembly: GCF_040412425.1. NCBI lineage: Eukaryota > Metazoa > Arthropoda > Malacostraca > Decapoda > Palaemonidae > Macrobrachium > Macrobrachium rosenbergii. The sequence goes on from NC_089758.1 coordinate 15,026,651, forward strand.
ATGCATTCAAAAGTCCTTTATCACCATCTCGTCCCTCCTCCCCCCCCTCCTCATCCCTCCCTCAACACACTTTCCTCGCCTCCCATCCCCGCTCCCCCTTTCCTGTCTATAGGGGGTAGCGGATGTTCGATTGCGTAGTTTAGGCCTGGTAACTCAAGTGACTTTGCATTTAAAAGTCAGGAGTAAACGCCTTAACTAACGCCATTTGGCAATGCACTATATTAACAAAAATTAGCGGGAGGTGTCTTGTACACTGTGTCAAAGTACCATTTCGGTCAAATAATTAGTTTGACAGACACTTGAGAAAAACGATGACTCGCGGTCCCTGAAATGGATAGCAGTAGGATATTCATCCTACAGCACGATTTCGGATGAGATCAAATCTCGGTACAGAGGGCCGCATGCAATTAGGGATACCAGTCCTAGCTTCTGAAATTTCAAAACGATGGAATCTCATTTTTAAGATCCAGATATGCTTTTGTGACCTAAATTTCACCGACTTCATTACAAGAGTCGCGTCATTTGAGAGACCACTAATCATCCTCCAACAGTAACTACCAAGGCAGAAACCTCGTCAAGACTGCAGAAAAAAGAGGAAGAGACAGAGAGACATACGTCTAGAGGAAAATATCACTGACCTGACCTGCCCTGACCTATCAGCCAGTCATATACCCCCCTGTTGTAGATCAGGTATGATACATTTTCACCTGCATTATCTAATGAAAAACTCCACCTGTAAAAACTCGGTGATGTAAATATACACTGACGGACAAAGCTGGAACGCCCTGCTGGAAATAGCTGCCTGAGTTCATAATGGACCAATTACCCTGAAGATGACTCCATAATATGAAGACAGAATTCTTTGTGTCTCGTTTCCATTTTTCCTGTGACATAAATTTTTCTTATGGATTAGAGTCATTTTATTACCCGACCTGAAGCTTTAAAATATTTTTAACATCACATAAACCCTAAAGGAAGGGATACGTGGAAATGATAATACTAGTAACCGCAAAATTATGCTGCAATCACAAACATATATTGTATTACATTATATTATATTATATTATATTATATTATATTATATTATATTATATTATATATATATATATATATATATATATATATATATATATATATATATATATATATATATGATTTATATATATTTATGTGTGTGTTCATGATGTGTATATATATATATATATATATATATATATATATATATATATATATATATATATATATATATATATATATATATATATATATATATATATATGCGTGTATGTATGTGTTTGCAAGAATGTATGGTAGTGTGTATGTATCGCATCTGTCTGCGCGTGGGCAAGCACGTGAAAACGCCGTATATGCCAACACATACGAGAGCGTGCACTTCACAGCCCGCCAGCCAAGTAATACCAAAACACCCTCATAAAAGAATTTTCATGGCTCAGTCGGCAGTTGATTGCATCATGCATGATTCTTCTCACGTCGAGTTGTTGCCAAAAATTGACGCTCTCTTTCCCGCACAGAATCTCAATATTTTATCCCTGACGTCACCAGTGACTTGCATTTTGTGGCGCCGCTCCTGGAAAAATGTTCCTCGCTTTCGGTGGTCTTTCTTTCGGTTCGAGGTTTTGTGGGCGTTGTGTTTTGGTGTTTTCTGTTTTACTGTTATCACACTTTGCACTTATTCCACTACCGCTATCGCTGCTAACAATTGTGCAATAAAAATCCGCAATTGTATAAATAAATTGTACTGTATTGACATAAAAAAATATAAAATTTATACAATTGTGGATTTTTATTACATAACGGTTACTCAAGATATTGCGACTTTCTTAGCACTACTAACAATGCTATCATAAATTTTATCCCTGTTAGAACATCATAAATCTTATTACTTTCACAATCATTACTGTCGTTATTTTTATCTAGCTGTTACTACTCAAATTTTCATTGTTATTAGTTTTTAAAGTTGCCGATTTCACTAATATAATCCCTGGTAAAATTATCTAATAGTTATAAAAAATAACTCACCCAAAGAATCGGAGAGGATATATGTCTTTCCTTTTCAAAGAAAAAAAAAATCCCAGACGCTGTATCCATCAAATCAGAATGAAAATTTCACAATAACAAAAACGATAAAATATGGTCAAAACTACGGAGCTCTGAAAACTTCTCTTACATGAAATTTACTGCTGACTGAAATTTCCTGAAGACTGAATGCAAATGCCATTTTTTTGTAACATTGATCACGACTGAAATTTTAACGGATTTATTTTTGACAAGACAATGAGAAATATCATCAATTTATCTTTAACAAGACAACACGAATTCAAATTACAGTATGGTATGAGTCATGTGTGTTTTTTTTAATATAAACTTTACGTTTTAAAATAGTATACATATAACAGCAATGAGAGTAGACCACTCTATCATACTGGCATGGGTGAAATTTTAATGGATTTATTTTTGATATGACAACGAGAAATATTATCAATTTACCTTTAACAAGACAACGAATTCAAATTACAGTATGGTATGAATCATATGTGTTCTTTAAGAAAACATATATAAACTTTACACTGTAAAAAGCATACACAAAATGGAGCGATTGAAAGTAGACTACTCTAGCATGCTGACATGGGTATCTAAGACATGGCTGGGGCCTGCCTATGACCTGACTTCAGGCTTAGGACAGGTACCTAACTAAGTTATCACGAGCGCTGGCTCTTTCATCAATTCTCTTTTCTTGAAAAATTCTGTTGCAGCTCTGCTACTGGGACAAAGAAACTCGACAATATTAAAATATAAAAATCCAGAGAGACGATCTATTTTTCAGTCTCTGTAAGAGCGTGACTCTGTTGGGGCGGGAACTCAAAGCTAGGCCTAAGTAGTCCTGCTCTTATGGTGCCACCTGGCAATTCTTGCACACAAGCAGTTAATCCGACACCTGTCTCTTCTGGGAGCCTACTGCCTCCGTTGATGGATTAGTAATAGTCTTATAAATACATCCATCGCCTTAACATGGGACATGATTTATGAGACAACAAAATAAACAGTTCTTATATTCAGCAATAAAGGGCAAATTGAGTATGGTGTGAAAGACTTCGAGTTACACAAATGAACAGTGAATTGTGAGCGAGTTTTGGGAATCGACTCCTCATGCTTGTAGGTGTTAAAACAAAGACAGACACGAAATAGCCAGGTGCTGCAATAGTGATATATATGTATATATGTATGTATATATGTATGTATATATATACATACATACATACATATATATATATATATATATATATATATATATATATATATATATATATATATATATATATATATATATATATATGTATATGTATATATATGGTGATGGAGGTTGTGATGAGAAATATTGCGAAAAAAATTGGCCAAGACATAGATGAGTGCCACAGTAGTAATAATAACAACAGTAGTAGTAGTAGTAGTAGTAGTAGTAGTAGTAGTAGTAGTAGTAGTAGTAGTTTTGGCGTCTACAGGTAGTCTTAAATTTCGGTCTTTTTTCCTCTAATATTTATGCAGAGCCTTTGAACGATACCTAATCCTACAATTTATAGTCAATTCATTAAAATTTATTACAGTCATATTTTTCGGATTTCTAGCTATAATTTATTCGTACCAAAATCAGCTCGTATTCCTTTCATTCTTTGTTTTTGCTGATCTTTCGGTCTCTAGTGTCGCAGGAAAAAAAATTTTATAAATCACGTTTATAGCCATAAAAAGGAAAGGATATGAATATATTATAGCCCATTTTTCACAACAGAAACCTCCACGCTATATCTGTAGCGTGGACGGAGTGGAAATAAGGACCTAGAATTCATTTTATGTGAAGAATTCTAAAGGTAACATGGCAAATCTGAGGAATTTATCAACTCCGAGGTTCTCCAATTAGCATGAAGAATTTTGGGGTCACATTCCACGTTTCTGGAATTGTCATTCCGGAGTTCCTTTCTAAGGCAATTTTTCCTTTCATAAGAAACCCACTTCAGTGTGTAACATGGAATTCCATTAGTTTAAAAACTGTAGGGGTGGAGGCGATGGCAGTGACCTTTACTTTCGAGGATGACAACAAAGCTTGCTAAAGCTTAAATAGTATTATTTACATATTAATCACTACTTATGAAAAGGGGGTGGGGCGATAGATTTAACGACAGATGACGAGGTTCTGTCCTCGTAGAGCGGTAGTGCCGTCAGTGCACCTCATGCGGTGCACTGCAGGCATTACTTAAGGTTCTATATCTTTCTTCCATCTTACTTTCAACCGTCCCCTAACAATTGATTCATAGTGCAACTGCGAGGTTTTCCCCCTGCTACACCTTTCAAACTCTTATTCTCAGTTTCCCTTTCAGCGCTGGCTGACCTCATAGGTCCCAGTGTTCCTTAATTAATCCCAATAGCAGGACGAATATTTTGTAGATGATTATTTCATCTAACCATTGCGCATTGGGAATTCCATTAAACGCGAGAATTTAATTATGAGAAAGGGAGAAATTGTCATTTATGAAAGGAGAGGGTTTTATGAGACTTAAATTTAGTTGTATTGTTTATAACGATTTTTATCCTTGTTATTAAGCTTCCAATACCTTTCAGTAATCGGGCTCAAATTGCAAATGGCCCATGTTGATTTTGTAAATTCTATATTCAATTCAATTCAACAAGGTTCTGTATTCATCACGCTAATCCTAACATTCTTTAGAATATCCTTTTAAATTAACTATATGATGAATAGAATACTTAGATACAACGAAGATCAGCTAAATAAGTATCGCACTTTTGTTTCTGTGAAATACGCATTAACAGGTTAACTAAAGCACTTTTCTACTTTTGTTAATGAATTGAAAAATTAAAAATTGAGAGAAGGCAAAACTTTATAACAGCTTAATCTAAAAATATAACTTTTTTACGACTTTTTTACCAGCGAGAAAAATTATAATTAAGGTTTTAGGCTTAATGATTACTTCTTGAATGGCTAACTCAATTAAGTACAGCCAGATGTCTTTGACTGTTGGAATATTTTGCATAAGTGCCTCGGACCCGCACAGGGGAAAAAGATCAAAATAGGCTATCACCTATATCAGCTTCACCTATCCTTTATTTAGCTATTTTACATTAACCTATCCTTATTTTAGATTAACCTATCTTTCATTTCGAATGAAAATGGGAATAGTTTAAGTACATTTCAAATATAACCATAGTTTGTGCCCTATTTTCATTTTTATTTAACACAAAAATCAACATGGGCCATTTGCAATTTGTAGCCCGATTACTGAAAGGTATTTGCTATGGCATAAGCTTAATAACAAGGATAAAAATCGTTATAAACAATACAACTAAATTTAAGTCTCATAAAACCCTCTCCTTTCATAAATGACAATTTCTCCCTTTCTCATAATTAAATTCTCGCGTTTAATGGAATTCCCAATGCGCAATGGTTAGATGAAACAATACATTCTACAAAATATTCGTCCTGCTATTGGGATTAATTATTTTGCACGTGAACATGTATATGTGCAATATGTATCTATATATTCTATATATATAAATGTGAATGTAACTAAACTTGTATGTATAGTATGTAAACTTGTGCTCTATAGAAATCCGAACCACTTGACCGATCTAGACGAAATTGTGCACGCGGCCCTCATTTGACCCAAGGAAGGTTTTCGCCTAGGTTTCAAACCCGTACCCGAGCCCTCCGGGGTACTTTATTTACTGCAGGTCCTGGCAAAGATCTAGCCATGATAACATTTTGGACTGGTGTGAAACGTGGAGTGTCGGGAGCGTAGGTTCACACACTTTCGTATCGACCGTGCAAACTAGCAAGGGGGCTCTGCAGCGGCGAAAGGGCCGACTTGTGACTTGCTCAGTGTCGGGCCCAGCAGGACGGCTTAGAAAAATTTCCCTGCATCTCCTTTGAATTCTTTTGTCGTGTAAAGTATGTGTACTATGTGATTAATAATTCTGTCTAGAATTCATTGCTTTAAATAAACATGTTAATCAAAACCACACCACGTGTTGTTACTTCCTTCTAAGGTAAATATAAACTGTCATTCAAAATGTGTATGTGTGTGTGTGTGTGTCACGAAATTATATATTATCAAATAATAATATATTACATTAATTCCAGCAACGAAAAACCATAATCCGTTTCATCCATCGTTTACGGCAGAAACAAAATGTTAGAAAAAACACCGGCAAACACATATAATACTCTTAAAATCCTTACTGCAGTTTTGAATACCTCCAATAGTACCTGAAAATTACTGTAATTTTCAGGTACTATTTTCTCTCGGCTCTTTTACGTTATAGCAGTTTCCCTTTTTCTGAAAAACAAAAAAAGGAGCACTACCCCTTTGTTGGCAACCGATCCCATCCTTTATTTCCTGCAGATGGGAGCAAATAATACTGATAATTCAAACTTTTTTTAAAAGGACATATAAATATATATATATATATATATATATATATATATATATATATATATATATATATATATATATATATATATATATATATATATATAGAGAGAGAGAGAGAGAGAGAGAGAGAGAGAGAGAGAGAGAGAGAGAGAGAGAGAGAGAGAGAGTTAATTCTCATTTTAGCTAAGTGATAATGCAAAATATCGGTATGTTGCTGAAGTGTCATCTTGCAAAATACTTCAAAATTCAAGAGACCTACAACTAGAGAGCTAAGCTTGATCTGGGCAGCAGAGACGCCATCGTTTTCTTCATTTATAGAACTAAAGCAAAATGCGAGCGAACAATATCAGCAAATATAGTTATGAAAGAGCTGTATGGAAAAAAAACCTTAAGATTTAAAAAGTTTGACGTCAACGGTGTAAGATAAAAAAAAAAATTAATAAAGTATTCACTGAACATAAAGGTGGGCTGTACACATTCATTGCAATAAATTTACATTACAGAAAGACGTGGTGTGGTGAAAAATTCTTAAAAATTTATTAAAAGAAAATTCTCTACTTTGTTTCAAGTTACCAAAACTCGAATTTGAAAAGCTGATTAATAACCCTCCTAAAATCGTTTCAATTAACTTACCCACTAGGTTTTCTCTATGTTTCATTTAGCACTACCCTAGAACGACATGATGCCAAACGTTTTACATTTCTTCCCATAAATGCGTGTAAATAAAATATTTCTTTAGACATAAATCAAGCCCAAATAAAATATTTCACATATAAATCAAGCATAAATAAACACAAAAATTCCTGTTTGTTAATGTTTTATAAGGTTTTGATATCCAGTGGCTTTGTTTCATTCCTTTAGTCTAAAGTAACATAATCATTTGGGGCTTTTTAAGCCAAACCTATCTTTATTAAAGATTAAATAAAAAATCACAAAAAGATGTCAAACGGATAGCAATGAAGTGTTGTTTCTCAAATGAAAAGTGGTTATTTGAACCATGTCATACAGACCATTAAATAGTCTATGACATGCTGCTTTCTTTATCGACATCCGATTTAGCAATTCAAAACGAGAATATATATATATATATATATATATATATATATATATATATATATATATATATATATATATATATATGTGTGTGTGTGTGTGTGTGTGTGTGTGTGTGTGTGTGTATGTGTGTGAGTGTATATAAATGGATGTATGTATGCATTGAGCAATTTCAACTAAACTTGGTGGGATGTACGTATGCATTGAGCAATTTCACTAAACTTGGTGGACTAGAACTATCTAGAGTATTTGTAGGGGTAAGATATTGCTAGCACTCAAAGGGCACTAAAGGGGGTGGTGATGGGGAGGGCTTCCCTGAAACGGGACTGGTTTTGCCTGTAGACTGTAACTGAATAAACTCTATGAATTCATCATACCTCATTTCGGTAGACATATGATTTACTATCTGGCACCAGTGATATGTCAAAATAACCTAAAACGACTATATACATAGATTTTGAGGTCGGTGAGATGAATGGTGACACTCCTGATACCCTTTACGTCCAAGTTCAGCTCCGAGAGAGAGAGAGAGAGAGAGAGAGAGAGAGAGAGAGAGAGAGAGAGAGAGAGAGAGAGAGTTTATCAGTTGTCATTCAGTTTTTCCGGGCAGCGGCGGGTTGGTAAGCTAGTATGTATGTATGTATGTATGTATTATACATGTGTATATACGCATAAAAAAATAAATAAATAAACATAAATACACACACACATACACACACACACACACACACACACACATATATATATATATATATATATATATATATATATATATATATATATATATATATATATATATATATGCACATAAATTAATCTATTCCATTATGACGAAATATTTTCAGTTATATTCCCTCCCAAATTTAAGCAATACTTACTAAAGACTATCAATAGTCTTAACAATCAAACTTTATCTCTTCACTTGCATGTGGCCGAACGAAACCGATTACGGGACGAAACGGGGACCTCGTAATTCTCATCTGAAAACTGCATCGTGCTCGCAAAAGCTTACGTTTGTCATATCGAAAAATTAGCATTGCTCAGGAAAAATTACGGTCCGCGGTCCGTGCCATAAATTCTCTTATCAGACTCCCACAGGAGCGATCGCTGAAGAGCATGATAAAGCGAAAATTGCCGGAATATAAAGCAACTTGGGGTTCCTTAGCTGTCTGGTTTGCAGCCGTGAAAACTGAGTTCATAGTGCTATATAACAAGGAATGGTGGAAATTCTACGTTTTTTTCTCTCTCTCTCTCACACACACAAAAGTCGTATTTCATAAAGGGTGGACATTTGCTAAGGAAAAATAACACTGGCCTCCGAGACATTCACTCTGTTACTTTTGAATTATTAGTAAACTACCAACACTGAAAATATCATTACACACTCGAAAAACTTATTCATCAGCAACATATCGATTCACTTTTCATAGAAGTACTCTCGCTCTTTAGTTTCCATATCCTCCCTAACTTCATTCCAACACTTTCTTTCTCTTCTCTTCCTTATTCTTCACATTGCTCCCGAAAGCACGTTGATCAAACTGCGCCATAGCAAGAAATCGTTGCAACAGCCCTTCGCCCTTACAAAAAATGTCTTTTTTTCTCGTTCCTAGCAACATGCTGCAATACAGATTTTTTTCTTCTTTCTGGTTTCGCTGGGCATATAGGGACGACCACTTCCTCCTCCTCCTCCTCCTCCTCCTCCTCCTCCTCCTCCTCCTCCTCCTCCTCCTCCTCCTCCTCCTCCTCCTCCTCAAGACTACAATAAGTGGAAAAGGGTATCTTATAACTTACTGCCTTACATTTTTCTGGAACTATTTGCCCCAGTAAGCTTACCCTTTAATACGAAACTGCATAAATGACAAATTTTAGCGCTTTCCGGTAAACATAAAATACACATACTCTCGTTTAATAAGTATAAAGCGTAAAAAATGTGAATGAAAGACTTAAACAGAAGGTTAAAAACCATTTAATTAATCATTTATGATACCGAAAACCAAAATTTTATGACAGTAAAAAACATTTTTTTTTTTACTTTATCCAAACGGAAAACTCTTACCGCAACATCAAAAGGATATAATCTTTGAACAGAGATGCTACACTGCAATAATTCTCATCAGTGCTCCAACAACGAGGAGGTTTCTAAAACTCGCAGTCTTTGAAGTCAAACTAAAGAAATACACTTGTTGGAAATAATTCTTCTTATCAGTACTATATGTTATTTTAGGTTTTTACCATTTCTAATTTTAGCAACGACTCTTACTACAGATACTTTTATTTTTACCATTTCTAATAATTTTAACAATTTAATTACAAGTACACTTTATTTACGGAATCAATTTCTCTTTCACGTAATCGTTGGTGGATAATAACTCAAAATCTACACAATCTGACAAATCTTTATCTTAAAGACAGCGTCAAAATTTGTCATTTGAAAGTGCTCGATATTTTAGTGTAATTTTTCCCTCCTTTTCTTTGAACGTTCTTACATTTTTAACACTAAATCTCCTCATTTCCTCTTCAGGTACAGTTCATTTTATTTCCTGCACCTGTATATATTTATAAATTCTAAATATGTGCAAGTAGCCTACTCGATTTTTTTTTATTCAATATAGTTCGAAACTGTGAACACCTTGATTGGTTCTTAATTACCAGGTGGCCATAAAGCATTTCGTTCATTTAGGCAAAATGCTTGTCAGCCTTTTACTATAAATAAAGTATACTTTTACCATTAATTACAGTCACTCTACTCTGCCATTCTTCTCTAAACAGTTTCATGTCATCATAATGTATCTCGATACGTCAGGGATGGACTTCTGGAATGCTATTTTTTTCAGTTGTGAAGGAAATGAAAAATCCATCAATTATGTCTCTAGCATTATATACATATTATAATTTACTTTAGCGCATGCTCTATTTTCTAACATTTCTAAAAAAAATATTATGTATAGTTTATTTTCCATTTTTCGGAAAAAGAGGACAAATTAAGCATGAAGTCCATTTTTATAACTGTAAATGTGTATTACAGGCTGTTAGTGCCTAAACTGTCGAAATAAAATCAAACTGCAAACATTATTAAACAAGTTTTATTGCTTACTGAAAAGTATCTTGACAGAGGCTGTCTAACCCATCTGGTGTGCAAAGGCTGAAACATGGTTCGTTTCATAAAAAATTATTCATGACCACTAGAAAATTGTTCCTATATATACATACATACATACATACATACATACATACATACATACATACATACATACATACATACATATTAAATACTTCTAATGTTTTCAGCCTAACAAAAACGATGTTTGAAGCGAGTGTACATTTCAGTATTACATCATTTTGAGCTGTTATGCATATTATTGCTAACAAATATGTGAGACATAGTTTTCATGGTAACTATTTATAAAGAAACGTTTGTTGACTACTTTACGTCAACAGTATTACTGATAAATATATATATATATATATATATATATATATATATATATATATACAGTAATATATATATATATATATATATATATATATATATAAATATATATATATATATATCAATAACTGTTGACAGTTTTCCTTATAAACAGTTATCATGAAAACCATGTCTCACTTGTTTGTTAGCAATAATATGCATAACAGCTCAAAATAATGTAATACTGAAATGTATACTCGTTTCAAACATCGTTTTTTTTTTTCTTTTTACGCTGAAAACGTTAGAAGCATTCGATACACAGAGCAAAGTGTTCCTTATACAATCACGGTAAACAAATGCCCTTTACACTTGCGTGTGTGTGTGTGTGTGTGTGCGCGCGTGCAAAATCTCACTGTGTACTGCAACTGTTACATTCAGTGCATATTGCGCGAGTTACTCGATAACAATCAAATCTGAAAGTATGTCTGTAAACAGCTGGATGCTGGCAACCGACACACAAGTCCTGCTATTTCCTAAGAATGGAAGACAGTGACCCATAAAGGTGATGCCAAGAGGATTAAAGACACCCAACAATTATTAAGGCACTTGAAGAAAGGGTTTCTCTCATTTACTACCATAAATACATTATCACAAACGAATGGGATTCCAGCATTAGCTAATCAAGTTTTGTTTTGCACTTATGTCTCCAAAAGGAACAATGTCAGTTCAGGTTAAAGCATATGCTATTGTTTGCACAAGACGTCTCTTCTGCATTTCATTTCTTTTGGTTTCTTTTCTCTCTTTTTTTTTTTATATCAAGCTATAGTATATAATACCACAGAAGCAGTCTGCAAACGATTACAAGAGGAATGCAAATAGGAAAGAGGAGGAGAAAAGAAATTGCATAACCCAAAACAGGAAAAAATAAAGCAATATTGTTTCATAGAATTCGTCGCTACGCATCCCCTTTAACGTATCAGACTCTCATACGTTACAATTAAAAAAAAAATTATATATATTTTACGCACAAAGGTCGGCACCAATTTCGTTCTCAAATGGGGAAAAAAATCCATTCGGTCGTAAATGCAATGCATTGCCACAATCCCTCCATCATTCTGGTTTAAATTGATCCAAATATAGTCTAGTGGTATGGAAAATTTTCATCCAGTAATTAAGAGCCCTAATTGATGGTCGCTACAGAATTCCACGCGATAATCAGAGCGTGGTCTAATAGCGAACGTCCGGTGATGAGTCTGGTTTCACATAAAGTTATTAGGAGTTTTGCAGAGATCACTGGTTATGTTAATTGATTACCATACGCTGACAGAGAACTGACTTTCAAACTTGCCATAACATTTCATTTCTGAAAGGAAATGCTATCGAGTAATGTTATTTTTTCCCCATTACATACACCACGATGCACAACCACTGGCAATTTTTTTTTTACTTTCCATCATTCATATTTTTTGTGACAGGTAACAGCTTTCGCGTTAATATAAAGAATATGACATCTAAAGCTTTCGTAGTTATTCTAGTGAAGATTATGAATTTTTTTTCCTTATCGTTCTAGTGTGAGAATATGCATCTAAAAACAGGTTAAAGCAGAATATTAATTATATAAAATATATCGCCATTAATTTACAGTTACAATGACACTATATATCTAATAACTCTATAGACTCATGATATCAGAACTTGGTTTCTAACAACCCGAAAAGTTTACCAATTTAACAGCTTCAGAGAATGTAAAAGGCGCTTTTCCTTAAAAAAAAAAAAATGAATGTATAATGTGGAATATTGCGAAACGTAAGCTACAAAATCTCTCCTTAATGAATTGCCAATTCAGATGAACGGCACCAGTGTAGCATATACTGTAGGTGTGATATACATAAAAATATCAACTATTAAACGATTATGCAAATGTGCCATGGGCGGCATATCTGTCGGGACGTCTACGTGAGCATCGACGTGTCTTGAATTCAACTGAATGATTCTGAGGCTTAATCATCGCCCCTCACATTCAAGTTGCTGAGATAGAGAAATGAGTCTGTTACTTTCAAAGGTATAAGCCATTAAGACGGACTTGTAGAAAACAAGAAAAAGGAAGAAAAAACGGTGGTGCTTATCTAAGAAGAAAGCATTTGACCTACCTCTACAAAGAAGGCAATTTGTGAGAAAGCTTAACCAGGAAGGAGAAAATAGACTTGGCTCTAGAAGGAAGGAAGATTGTGAGAAAACTTAACCAGAAAGGAAGCAATATACCTGCCTCTAATAGGAAGGAAGTTCTTGAGCGAGCTAAATAAGAAAGGAGGCTAAAGACCTGACCTAACAGAAAGGAAGTTTGCGAGCGAGCTTAATCAGGAAGGAGAAAACAGACTTGGCTCTAGAAGGAAGGAAGACTGTTAGCAAATTTAACCAGAAAGGAGGCAGTATACCTGCCTCTAACAGGAAGGAAGTTTGTGAGCGAGCTAAGCAAGAAAAAGAAAATAGATTTGGCTCTAAAACGAAAGAAGATTGTTAGCAAACTTAGCCAGAATGGAGGCGACATACCTGCTTTTGAACAGAAAGAAGGTTGTGAGCGAGCTTACCCAGGAAGTAGGCGATAAGAATGCTCCTAAAAAGAAGGGAGGTTGTGAGCGAAGTTAACAACACAGGAGCTAATAGACCTGCCTCTTAAAGGAAAGAAGACTGTGAGTGAGTTCAACGAGGAAAGAGGAAAATGGATCTGCCTCTGAATGGAAGGAAGGTTGTGAGCAAGTGAGCAAGTTTAACCGGCAAGGTTGGGACAGACCTGCCTCTAAGAAGGCTGGAAGCTCTAAGCGAGCTTAACCAGAAAGGATGAGACAGACCTGCCTCTGAAAGAGAGGAAGGTTATTGAATTGAATATAGAATTTAGGCCAAAGGCCGAGCACTGGGACCTATGAGGTCATTCAGCGCTGAAATGGAAACTGACAGTAAAAGGTCTTAAAGGTGTAACATGAGGCAAACTTCGGAGTTGCAATATGAATCAAGTGTTAGAAGAGGGTAGAAAGTAAGATGGAAGAAAGAGAATATGAAAGGAGGTACAGTAAAATGAACGAAAGGGGTTGCAGCTAGGGGCTGAAATCACACTGCAAAGAACCATAACTAATGCCCACAGTGCACCACATGAGGTGCAATGAGTGAGGAAGTTTATGAACGAGCTTAACCAGAAAGGAGGCAATAGACTTGCCTCTTAAAGGAAGGAAGTTTGTGAGCGAGTTTCCTTAGGAAAGAGATAATATGACTACTAAAGAAAAGGATGGTTGTAAGCGAAAACCAGCAAGGAGGCAATAGACCTGACTCTTAAAGGAAGGAAGATATATATATATATATATATATATATATATATATATATATATATATATATATATATATATATATATATATATATATATATACAGTATATACATACATTTATACATCATACATATACTGTGTATATATATATATATATATATATATATATATATATATATATATATATATATATATATATATATATATATATATATATATATATATATGTATACTGTGTGGGTGTGTGTGTGTGTGTTAGTTCAACGTTAAGAGATTAAATCAATTTAAACTAAGATTATGGATTTCGCTGATAAACATTAAGGAAATCGCAATATTGTACAGTATACACCGCTGACTGAAATTCATCGAATACGTTTCTTATTCGGGATGAAAATGAACACGCCCTGCTTTCTTCACTGTTTAAAAAAATGGACATATTTTTCCTCTCCTTCCATCAAAATATTCCGGATAAAACGAACCCAAAGGGTTTTTTCTGAAAACAGAAAAGAGTAAACTGGAAAGAAGAATGTGAGATGAATCCTGACGACACTGCTTTGATCACGAATAAAACGAAAAGTTTCAAGGTGCCTCGTGCGGTTTAAAAAGGAGCTGTAAGAAAAGAAAACTGAAGTTGCATTTTTAAACTGGATGAGGTTGCGAAAATCGAGCATTACGCAGCATTACGAAAGGTTTTTCATTTCACGTCACAGAAATTATTAAACAGACTTCACTGCACGATTTTTCACATACCTATTCACCATCCAGTAATACTCTTAATAGTACTGCCTTATGTAATGAGTTTCGAACATCATTACAAATATTAGATAAAAATAAAGACTACTCTTCCATCTTATCTTTTCTCTTTCGGATCCCTCATTCAGTTTTAATGACCCGCTTCTCAACTAGCTTTAACCTATCCTGTTCTTGCGCGTTTTCAAAATATACTTTTACTTACACATTCATCCGATTAGAATGTTTATTATTAATGCTACATATGACATAAAAACTGAATTATTCATATAAGTACACACACAAACACACACGCATATATATATATATATATATATATATATATATATATATACATACACATACACATATATATATATATGTATATATGTATGTATATATATAATATATATAATATAATATAATATATATATATATATATATATATATATATATATATATATATATATATATATATATATATATATAGTATAGACTGAGAGACAGATAAGTAAAAATATAAATAAAGGGATAGACAAATACACAGAATACCCACATTATATCAGGGAAAGCAGCAAGCCAATGAATGAAATCTCGCTACAAATGTTTATCCAGCGCCAGGGATCAACGTCAAATTTAAATGGGATTGGAAACAGTGGCAAGCGGAAGCTCACTGTTTTAAATGTTATTTTTTTAAGATTACCAATACGGATTTATTACTATTTGATAATTTCATTAGTATGCAGTGACTGACAGGCATTATCATGTATATATATATATATATATATATATATATATATATATATATATATATATATATATATATAATATATATGTATATATATATATATTATATAAGAATTAAGTATATATAGTCTATATATATATATATATATATATATATATATATATATATATATATATATATATATATGTATACATATACTATATTATATATATATATATATATATATATATATATATATATATATATATATATATATTTATTTATTTATATATATGTATACATATACTATATATATATATATATATATATATATATAATATATATATATATATTTATATATACATATACATATATAATTATATATACTTTACACATGATATATATAATTATAAAAGGCACAATTAGTGAAAAGTAATCTTTTCCATGACATTGATATTACTCTATAAATGTGGCTCTTAAAGCACGTACTCTCTCTCTCTCTCTCTCTCTCTCTCTCTCTCTCTCTCTCTCTCTCTCTCTCTCTCTCTCTCTCTGTTTACAACCCACGGAAGACAAAACAAAAACCATCATCACCATTCTGTGTAAATGTCAGAGAATCTAGAATATAATTAAAGCAAGAACTTCTGTATTTCGTAATAATTACAACGGGAATATGGCGCTATCTGTCTTCGTTAAGAAAATAGGAAAATTTAATCTCTGTCACAGAATTAACTCTGGAAGGAAGATTTCTTGCCGGCATATTCCTCTTCATTAGCTTAATGGCCTTTGGTTTTCATAGCAAGTTCTCCATGGGCTTCCATGGCATTGCAACAAAATCATTTCATTTCAGTTTATAATGATAAAATATTTAACAATGACGATGTATCTTCATCATCCTTTTGATTTGAATGTTTATTTACTGCTGATGGAACTGGAGTATAAAATTTATGTCAAAGGCCAAGCGCTAGGACCTAGGAGGTCATTCAGCGCTGAAGGGAAATAGTAAAAAGGTTTTAAAGGTGTAACAGGAGAATAACCTCGCAGTTGCCCTATGAAACAATTGTTAGGAGAGGGTGAAAAAAAAGTTAAGTATACCTTAGTTTTACCAGACCACTGAGCTGATTAACAGCTCTCCTAGGGCTGGCGCGAAGGATTAGACTTATTTTACGTGGCTAAGAACCAATTGGTTACTTAGCAACGGGACCTACAGCTTATTGTGGAATACGAACCACATTATAGCGAGAAATGAATTTCTATCACCAGAAATAAATTCCTCTAACTCTTCATCAGCCGGCCGCGGGAATTGAACTCCGGCCCATCGAGTGACAGTCTGAAGCTCAACCGACTCGGCTAACAAAGGGCTGGGGAGGGGGTGAAAAGTAAGATAGAAGAAAGATAATATGAACGGAGGTTCAGTAAAAGGAATGGAAGGGGTTGCAGCTCGTGGCCGAAGGGAAGCTGCAAAGAACCTTAGGTAATGCCTAAAGTACACGCGTGAGGTAACCTCATCGTACTACCATCCCACGGGGATTATTTAATTACTTATTTTTATCCTCGTTAGTAACTACACCAAATGAATGAGTACTCGTCTCTTCTTTATCCGATATTTGCAAGAAACTACACACTTTGTTTTTCCTCGCATTCACAAACCTGGAAAGACTGCCGTCGGTCTGAGTCGTATTATATTTGCTTCATTTAACTCCTTAAATGAATTAGAATTGGGAGTAGTTTGGCCTTCGTCGGTCAATTCAGCAATGACATTAAATTATGTTTACAGCTGAAATCACAAATTTCATTTACAAAAACTTAATAATTTCTCTACACATCTTTTTTTTACCTATTTTTATGCTTATTTGATTCAGTATGCTTACCCTATATTCTTACATAAAAGCTGACCCTATATTCTTACGTAAAAAAATATTCTTTTCAATCAATATTCCAAAGGAACAACCAGTTATTCTTTTTTAATTATTAATTTAATTTTCCTGTGTACGCAATCATGGACACCTATATAATGAGAGAGTAACTGGAAACAGTGTACGTACAATCCACCATAAGTTTGTCTTACTGCCTAAACATCACCACTTTAACACTGAGCCTCATGCAGTTGGATAAACACTATGATCGTTCTTTCAAACAGTAAATATCCAGAATTGTACTTTGTTACAGTAACACCGTAACTGAATGTCAGTTGATCTGTTGTATTCCAGGACTCGATTCCGAATAATATTAAACATATCTAATGACAAATGAATAACTTTAACACAGATTTTGTACAGTTTAACTGAGCCAGCAAGTGTCTATAGAATGGCAAACAAGTAATCCTCAGCACTTGCTGAGGCGACCTACTTTCGGGAAGCCCTAAAATACTGGTACATTTTTTTTTTTAAAAATCGTGACAACTCAACAATTCAACAAATTAGAATAACAAACCGTTGTGTGTAAATTATTCCCATGATACAGTAGGTTTGATATTAAGAAATGTCTGGGGCTTTATATAAACATATATATACATACGCAGATATATGCATACATACATACTACATACATACATAATATATATATAAAATATATATATGTATATATATATATATATATATATATATATATATATATATATATATATATATATATATATATATATATATATAAAATATGTACATTTTATATATGTTTATATGTATATAAAAGTATATACATATATATAAATTTATATAATTTATATATATACATATAAACCTCAGTAAAAAGAATTAATACCCTATAAACATATTGATCATTTAATCAAGATTCCAAATGAAGAAATCGCAATATGAGATTGCTCTCTTGGGCATCCGCCAGAGTAAAGCAGCGAATGATTAGAAATCAGAGATACGGAACACCTTCAGGATATACACTTTCCGCGAGCACTGCCAGAAGCTAAAGGTGTCTCTCTCTCTCTCTCTCTCTCTCTCTCTCTCTCTCTCTCTCTCTCTCTCTCTCTCTCTCTCTCTCGTTATAGTCACTTCTCCCACTTCCTTCTCCGGCTTGTTCTACTACTCCTTCATTCAAATATTCTGGGTTGTTTTTAAACTGGCAATTGAAAAGGGTTATTTATTTTTTTGAATCTCACAAACCAATGTTCTTTTCTTATTAGTAGTAGTTATAGGTATCAGAAAGAGGAAAACACTTGAGATCATCGTCCTCGTCTTTTTCCAATGTCATACATTCGTCTATTTTCAAAAATGTCATAATGAAGCCCTGTCATATATTACTGCAGTGATCAACAAAGGAAGCTTTCGATGACTCCATCAAGATGAAATGTTCACTTTTCTTTCCAGGCATTTGTGATAAAAGGCCACTGGTAATTAAGCAGAATTTAAGCTTCACCCCACCCCCCTCTAAATCCACACTTCCGAACTCTCTCTCTCTCTCTCTCTCTCTCTCTCTCTCTCTCTCTCTCTCATTCGATTATTATAATCCTCCACCTCTCAAAGTTAAGTATACCTTAGTTTAACCAGACCACTGAGCTGATTAACAGCTCTCCTAGGGCTGGCCCGAAGGGTTAGATTTATTTTACGTGGCTAAGAACCAACTGGTTACCTAGCAACGGGACCTACAGCTTCATGTGCAATGCGAAGCACATTATAACGAGAAATAAATTTCTATCACCAGAAATAAATTCCTCTAATTCTTCACTGGCCGGTCGGAGAATCGAACGCGAGACCAGCAGAGTGCTAGCTGAGAACGATACCCACCCGTCCCACGAGGAACTTCCTCCACCTCTCAAAGTCAGTTTATTGTCCATACTGACATCAGGAGCCGATTTCTTCATTCATATTTGTATCCTTTGCGTCAAACACGAAAGTCACTACCTTATGGGTCTTTGAATAAAAAGAAAACATATTTAAATGCTAAGTGAGCTGATCGTCAACACGCTACTTATTTTTGTATTCTTTAACTGAATCTACACCCGTATTTTCTTGCCCTTTTTAAATGAACCTGTACCTGTGTGTGTGTGTGCAAATACATGAAAATAATGGTTTTCTTGTAAGACATCTACAGTGGGTTTCTCCCTCATTTTATGCCTTCTAGAAATTTTTAATAGTCAACATTCGAAGCTTTGCCGTCTCGCTAATTCGTCGATTTATTCCTTGCCAGTACGTTATGTGTTTTTAATTCTTAATATATTCACGTTTGTGACCTCGCATATAAATCTGCAATTATCAATGATGGCCCTCAGGTGCAAGAAAGAAAAAATTGAGAAATGCCAGCCAAAGTTTTTCTTCGATAAATTCGTGTTTGATTTTGATGACTCATCCCTAATTGAATATATATTTGAGGTTCATTTGGGGTACATCATTGACATGTGTATCATTCAAGACTTTTTCTTTATGTCATATTCCTGAGTTTTATTGCATCTTTATCCCTGAAAATTCACATTAGAAAAATAGCGAAACTGACAACTAAGGGAAGGAAGCCTCATAAGTTCAATCAAGCTAGATATAAATCTCTCTTTGACTTCTGATAATATCACAAAATCAAACAAACCATTAGCTTTTCCAAGGATTTTTATGGAAGTCTTTTTTTAAGAGCTTCTGAAGGTATTTTACGATTTGTTTAAGACTCGTAAGCCTAATCTGTGTAACAAGCTTACACTTACATCTACAGTAATTTTAGTATAAGAAGAAAAACTCCAGTGAGTTATGTTCATAAGAAACGGAATTTAATTTTGAATCATTCTTTACAAATTCTCAGATTAGACAAAGTAAAATGATCTTGGATTTAAGGTCGTTTAACAAGTCATGCATATGCAATATGATGGGTAATGGAAATCACATTGAAAAGAATGAAAAATTGTAATAATAATAATAATAATAATAATAATAATAATAATAATAATAATAATAATTATTATTATTATTATTATTATTATTATTATTATTATTATTATTATTATTATTATTATTATTATTATTATTATTATTATTATTATTATTATTATTATTATTATCATCAAAGTGACACCCCATACTCCTCCATTTACAAATTCGTCTGGTAACATCACGAAATTCGCCCATGAAACATTCATTAGCTTTCAAAATACAGCAAATAAATAAATGTAAATCCAGGTTATTTGTGAAGTAAACATTTTAGTAAGTCATTACTATGCTCCCTCTCGATCAAAGCCTTCCCTCTACTTCTTTTCTTCCCCTGTTCTTAATTCTCTTCTTCCTTTACTTCCTCAAACTCTTCCCTTCCTCTCGCCTCATATTTCAAACGCAGTCGAATGAATTCGACTGTTTCTCGACTCTTTGAAGAAGTGTTATGTGTCGCGCGGTAATGTGCAAGACGTGTGAACAGAAATAAAAGATTCATCTGATAAAACTCTTTTCTTCGTTTTTTTTCTTCTTCTTCTTCTTCATCTCCTTCTTCTTGTACTTTTCTTTCGCCGTGGCACGGCCGTGTCATTCAATATTGTGTCCATTAAAAGTCTCCCTTTTCTTCGGGTTTCCTATTTTTTCGATCTCTGTAAATGTTTCAAATCTCAAAGGCACTGTCACCGAACACCTGATATGTCGTATTTTATTTCTGCTTCGCCCATTATCATCATTATTACTTTTATTATCGTCATCACTACTGCCGTCGTTAGTGGTAATTATATCAGTTATGAATATCTATAAATATGAGTGAAGATATTCACTTGGTGACACCTATTAGATGATAACTCTCATTGGATGACCCCTTTCATGTGATTACTTTCACTGGGTGACTCACTTGATGGGATTGTCTTCCTGGGTGACCAGTTCATGGGATTATTTCCTGGGTGACCATTTCATGGCATGATCTACACTGGATGACCCCTTTCATGGGATTATCTTCACTGGGTGATCCCTTTCATGTAATTACCTTCACTGGGTGACCCATTTCATGTGATTACCTTCACTGGTGACCACTTTCATATGATTACCTTCACTGGGTGACCTCCTTCATGTGATTATCTTTACTGGGTGACCCCTTTCATGTGATTACCTACACTGGGTGACCACTTTCGTGGGAGTATCTTCACTGGGTGACCCCTTTCATGCGATCACCTTCACTGGGTGACGCCTTTTGTGTGATTACTTTCACTGGGTGGACCTTTCATGGGATTATCTTTACTGGGTGACCCCTTTCATGTGATTGCCTTCACTGGGTGACCCATTTCATGGGAGTATCTTCACTGGGTAACCCCTTCCATGTGATTATCTTTACTGGGTGACCCCTTTCATGAGATTATCGTCACTGGTGACCACTTTCATGGGATTGTCTTCACTGGGAGACCCCATTCATGTAATTACCTTCACTGGGTGACCCCTTTCATGGGATTACCTTCACTGGGTGACCCCTTTCATGAGATTACCTTCACTGGGTGACCCCTTTCATGGGATTATCTTCAGTGGGTGACCACTTTTATGGGATTGTCTTCACTGGGTTACCGCTTTCATACGGTTATCTTCAATGGGCGATCAATTTCATGTGATTACCTTTAATGGGTGATCCCTTTCATGGGATTGCCTTCAATGGGTGACCCCTTTCATGTGATTACCTTCACTGGTTGACTAATATTAGCAAATCACTTCATTAACCCCTCACAAATTACTACAACCATCACTTCATTTACATCCCTACCCCACATATTATCATCACCCTCATTTCATTAACCCGCTTTACTTACTACATTAACCATCACTTCAGTTACACCCCTCCCCCCATACTTTACCATCACCCTTACTTCATTAACCCTCTTTACATATTACATAAACCATCTGCCCCTTAAATATTACCTTCACCCTCACTTCATTTGCTCCCTTTACACATTGCATTATCCCTCACATCATTTGCCCAATCACTCCTTACATATATCCTCACTTCATTTACCTCAGAACATACTCCATCCACTTTATTTACCCAAATCACTCATTACAGTCTCCTCTACTTCTTTTTCCTCGTTGCATATTGCACAAACCCTACTTCATTTCCCTCCTAACACACTACATTAAAAGTCCCTTCATATACCTGGTCACATTACATTAACCCTCATTCCATTGACCCCATCACATTTTAAAATTACACTCATTCATTTATCCCATCACAAAGAACGTTCACCCTCGCTTCATTCTACCTTTTGCATTTTGAATCCAGTTTTAAATTCATTTTTCCCCTCACGTGTCCCGCGGCCACAAATACTAATTTTTTGACAGTGTTTCTCCTCCCCCAACAAAACAGGGTTAGTTTCCTCCACTACGAGAATAAGTCCTGGGGCTTATTGGAGGTAGAATTGCCCTCTGATATATTCCTTTGATTCTATTTTGCCCTCCCGCCCTACTGTCCTTAGGCTATACCACATATAGTACACCGTGTTTTCCGAAGATTTAATCTAAATTCTTCCGTAAATAATTCTGGTTTATTCGTTTTGCGTTTTCTGGGCCGGAGAGAGACTTTTTCAAAACAGAGAGTGTATTCTAGACAAAAAACAGAGCATGCAGATTTTCGTGGGAGAATGTTTATGCGAAAGAGAGAGAAAAAACCATAGGTTTTCGTATGAGGGATAGAGTTTATGCAAAAGAGAGAGAGAGAGAGAGAGAGAGAGAGAGAGAGAGAGAGAGAGAGAGAGAGAGAGAGAGAGAGAGAGAGAGAGAGATGCCCTGCGCGTGAAATACTGTAGCTTTCAAACATCTGTTATTTGAACCGACTGCTGTTGGTTTCAATGTCCCAGAAATTCCTCATCATTTGACGAAAATAATTTTGGGCTGAAATTCTATCATCATGTAAGGATATTCTTCGAACCATTTTTCCATCGGTAGAAAGACTATTTGCAAAATATTCTATCGACGAATTTTGTTTCTTATTATTATTATTATTATTATTATTATTATTATTATTATTATTATTATTATTATTATTATTATTATTATTATTATTATTTCGTTGGCGCTGTCGTTGTTCCAAACGCGTTCATGTTCATATGGAACATGGCTAAATTTCACTAGACTTGCAATATAGACTTTCTAAAAGTATATGTATATATACTGTATATATACATAATTTTTTATTTTCTAACAGTATATATAAGTATATATAATTATGTGTATATAATATATATATATATATATTTATATATATATATATATATATATATATATATATATATATATATATATAATTATGTGTATATAATATATATATATGTATTTATATATGTATGTATGTATGTATGTATGTATATGTATGTTTGTGTATGCATGTGTGTATGTCCTGCTGCCTCTTTTGTATTTTCAAAGTACTGGTGAAAGATCTTCTCTCACCAGTACTTCCGTCTCCGCAAGCCATGCCTGCGGCACAATTTCTGCCATAAAAAGGACAAGACGACAGAAGCCGTCAGTCAGTCTGTTCCAGAAATGCTCTGCCCGTTTGAAGTATTGAGCCTCGTGCCAGTCAGGTCCTCACTTTCCCATATACTTGGAGGATTTTGACCTTTGAACCAGACGTCGCCACAAGATATTTCAGATCTACCTCACCTGGACAATCTTCTATCCAAGCATCACAAAGAAGCAAAGTACGGTATGTCTTGAGATTCGAGGGTTAGTTCTAAGCCAGTGTAAACTTTTTCTTTACTTGATACCTCTCTCTTACAATTCATAATTTAATTCAGTACCTTTCCCCTTTGACTTTGCAACAGTGTATTTATCAGTGCCAGTGTGTGTGTCCCTTGCTAGAAGGGCACAAAGGAATGCCATTCTCTTGCTAGAAGTGATTAGAGTAATGCAAGCCATTTTACCTGTGTATTAACTCGTCCTCAGAGAGATATTACCTTATTAGTAGTCTCATCTGGAATTACTTCGCTTCCAGGAGTGGTTCAGTGTCATTTACCAATTAGATGTTTCTCATGTGTTCCTGATCTGCCAAGAGAAGTCCGCCCTACCGGGTTGATATAGTTGTATTATTACTCGAAATTTAAAGACCTCTGGTATATGGTCCGTTCATGTACACAATGGAATTACTTAGTATACTACCTTTCAGTTCAGTGATTTATTGTACATTTTCATTTTAGTGAGATCTGTTACCTTTAATTTACCAGTGTGCTTGTGTAAATAAAGTAAGTGTTAAGAAGCAGAATTCTCACTTGGTGACCTACCATTGATTAGTTGCTCTTTTTTTCTCTGGTGACGGTATTTCGAGTTTTATTGCAAGGCCCTATTTAATACAGTAAAATAAACTCCAACACATCTCGAAATACGTAATAATTATATATACAGTCCACATGCAAAAAGGCAAAATAGTGAGAACAGCGAGAAATTATAAAGACAGATGAATAGCAATAAATTTCAGTTGATTTGCCACCTTAACAACCTAAGCCCACCCCCCACCTCATCTACCTTGTCCACCCCTCACCCTCCCAACCCCCAAAAAAGACTGTCAGTACAGGGCCACGAGAAAAAGAAAATGATAAATCAACGGTCAACATGGTTTAACGCAGAACTCAGTTAGCAAGTTGTGGTCAAAACGATAAACTTTGCACCAAAAACATTCGAACGATACCTGTCGGAAAAGGGCAGCATCCAGTGTCACACCAGAATTCTGGGAGAGACTTTCCGGGTTTAAATTTCATCTTCGTTTTCATGTTCATCTTCTCTGTGTTGTCCCTCTGGCTTTGGCCTTAGTGTTTCCTTCGTCTAGTCACTTCAAAGCAAATAAAAAATTATAGCACATATACTGTACGTATACATAAATATTATATATATGCATATATATGTGTGTGTGCGTGTTTGTGTGTGTATATATATATATATATATATATATATATATATATATATATATATATATATATATATATATATATATATATATATATATATATATATATATATATATATATATATATATATATAATTCCCACGGACATTTATCCTTCAGCCAATTCAAATCCCTCTTTTCCCAACCCTTCTCCATAACCGACTTGGTAATTTCCAAGACATGGAAGACGAGATTAGAGCATCACAGAAACATGGTCCCAATATCTCATAATATTTTTTATTTAATAACTCTGGAGTAATTAGACGGATTTCTTTTCTAACCGTGAAGGCGCATTAATTTAAACTTAGAATTCGTGATAAAAGACGATGAAGAAGAATATCCCGATCTTCTAGACAGAAGTTGAGGCTGCCAAAAAAAAAGAAAAAAAAATCACGAAATTAAAGCACAGTGCGAATTCTGCGAGATCCGGGAAACTCATTAGGGAAAAGAAAGTTGAAGAAGAAAAACTTCGACGAAAAAAAAACACACTGAAATAAAACAAAAACATTCTGGAAGCCTTTTTTCCCACAGATTTATTATTATTATTATTATTATTATTATTATTATTATTATTATTAGTAGTAGTAGTAGTAGTAGTAGTAGTAGTAGTAGTAGTAGTAGTAGTAGTAGTAAAGAAGCACTGTTTATTTTTAGCACTGTTTGTTGTTTTTATCATTATTATTATTATTATTATTATTATTATTATTATTATTATTATTATTATTATTATTAGTAGTAGTAGTAGTAGTAGTAGTAGTAGTAGTAGTAGTAGTAGTAGTAGTAAGGCAGCAGTGTTTATGTTAATAGTTTGTTACTTATTTTTGGTAATATATTTGCTATTATTATTATTATTATTATTATTATTATTATTATTATTATTAACAAGGACCACCGATTTTATTTTTAATAATGCGTTTGTTATTTTTATTAATATTATTATTACCAATGCTATTATCATTATTTATAAGGTACCACTATTTATTTCTATTGCTATGTTATACTGATGATTATTTTATTATTATTATCATCAACGTAACTCTTCTTTAAGAGGCAACTATTCAATGTATTACTAATATCACTACCATCTACACCACCAACCACTACTACTACCACTTCCACCCCCACCACGCAAACGGCCACTCATATCATTAACGGCATCATATCATCCCCTCATATTTCACAGCTAATGACATTAATGTCTTTACCAGTTTCCATAACCCGAGAGGAACATCCATTTCATTCCAGCATCGGAGCAGAAGCTATGGGCTTATCGCAATCCTCTCATCAACCCACCGTTATTTTTTTTTTTATTTTTTTTTCCCCTTTACAGATCCTAGCCACTCCTCAGCGGAAGGATCGGATCCTTTAATTCCGTAGGATTGGACTCAAACTTTCTCTGTATCTCCTATCAAAAATAATCCCCGCCGTTACAAGGAATCTTAGATGTAGCCGAGGAACCATTATGATTTTTGTTAGGAGAGAGAGAGAGAGAGAGAGAGAGAGAGAGAGAGAGAGAGAGAGAGAGAGAGAGAGAGAGAGAGAGAGAGAGAAGCCTTGTCAGTAATTGGTCTGAGGGCAATTAAGGATTTCTTAACTTATCTTTTTTTTGTCTCTTTCGTTTATGCGCTTTAAGAAGTTATATTTTTAATGGTTTAAATGTGCAAATATACATATATATATACTGTAGATATGTGTGTATGTGTGCCATGGGGTCGTTCGGAGGGCGTTAGCCTAACGATTCGCTGAAAATCTTTTAGAGATGACAATGTTAGGCCCCGTAGCCCCTACCTTTCTCTACCCTGGCTGCAACTCAACCAGGTCAACTAACTACAAGATACAAAATTCACAACTTTAGCCAACAAGGGACTGAAGTTTATTTCATGAAACAGCCTCAAAGGAAAATAACCGAGGGAGAACTAACGGAGGAAGAGAGTTCCACAGCTTGGCAGTAGAAGGTAACATACATTCGTCAAGCCTTGCAATCCAAGGAATATTGACTGGCAAGGAACATGAGAAAAGTCTGCCAGACAGTTGTTACTTTCCCAAATTAGGTAGAGAGACTCTATTCTGAGCCAAACATAACAGTGGTCGAATGGTTCCTGTAGAAAAGAGGCTGTAAAAGAGTGATGTTTTGCCATCTGGTGAATAAATATATTCTGAGAAAAAACACAGAAGGATTACTGATCAGACAAAATCCCTTTCATTCAGCTCAATGACATTTATGAGCTTACACACACATAAGTATAAAAAATAAGCCTGATATAATGCAAACTGTAGCTTAGTGCGGTCCATAACATACGAAATAAGGCAGGTCTCTAAAATCTTTTCCCTAGAAGGCAACAAATTTTATTAGCTATATAATGATTTTGTGCGTAAAAATCACTTTGCTTTTATTTGTTTGGTAGCTGAATAAAACAGCATATATTCATATGAGGCAAAATTAATGATGGTAATGAAATAATCATAAATTTGTATGTCCAAATTCATTACACAAGCAGGGCACGATTAATTTGAACATCTATTTCTGTGAAGGTGATTTATTCCCTCGGCATTTTGAAAATTAACTAAATATTTTCAGACATTTCAGCACAGACACTATATAGGCTAGGTGTATTGCTTGGCATTTCAAATGCAGGAGTAATGATCATAGGATACACTTTAAGAAAATCAGATTCCCTAACACAACTAGGCTGGTGCTCATTCGATCATATGATTTTTCTAGGGCAAAATACCGTTAAAACCACCTGGGTTATCACTTGTACATTATATTTGCTTGTGGTACCTTTCTCAAACTCGTAAAAGAAAAATAATCAAAATGTGTATAGTAAACTTGTGATACAAACAATATATGTATGGAATTACGGATAACATTTGCATAAGTATGGAATGATGAGAGGAAAGGTATTCTGCAGAGTAACAGAAGTAAGAATGAGTTTCCCATATGGTTTGTGAAAGAAGACGAGCGACTAAGATATCAAGGTTGGTATGCATGAAAGTATTGTTGACCCAACTCTCCTTTAAGGTGTCAGGTATAGATGATGAATATAAATGCAGCTAAAAAAGGCTATAATATAAAGAAATAAAATGTTCCAAATGTGGAATAAGATGAGTGAAAAGATGAAAAAAATAGTGATACGAGGTTACGATTAAAAAAGGGTAAGCAAGTGAAAAATAGGATCAGCGTTTTCAGGTGGTTTAATCACATGGAGAGAATGGAATACAATAGGTTTTTAAACTGTGTACAAATCTGCAGCAATGCGAGGAAGGAGAGAAGAACCGAAAGAGTGTTGGCTGTAAGTGGACGATATCTTCCCAAGGTATTCGTACTTTATTCGCCAGTTAAAGGATACAAGTGTCTCTGACACGTTTGGTTATCTCCATACATATAAAGAAAAAAATATATATATACACATTTAAATGCTACTTCAGTATCTATATCGCTAGATAATCAGTTTGGCACCCCCCAAATAACAGACCCAAAATACTACAGTAATTACTACATATCTAAAATGAAAAACATTGAATAAAAAAGTGGAAGAATATGGAAAAGGAAAAACTTAAGAAAAAGAAAACAATAAAAGTAGCCACCATCCTCATGTGAATATACCCAGTGAAGCACGCGTCTCTCATTCGTCCTGTGCTGAATCACTACCTACGTGCTTCTGTGAGGTTCAATATCCAAGGCCATCATTCTGACATAGCCACCCGCCCCCTCCCCCAACACCAACACTTCCAATGCACCACCTTAATCATGGTCTTTCCCCCTCCCTTCCTCCCTCCCTGCCTGCCAAAGAAGAAAGATACTTGCTGCTGATAAGGCCACGGCATTTCCAAAGTTCCTTGGGAAATGTCAAGGAAGAAGAAACTCATGTCGTTATATCTTGGGTTTGGATGTCGTCCAGTGACGCGTTTGTTTCATATTTATTTGCCATTTTTTTTTCTTTCCGGGGCTTCTTTTCTCCCATGTTAAGTATGGTATTTTATTGATTTTACCCGGATTCACTTCATACGCTTGCGCCAAAAATTATACAACTGAACACAATTTGGAGTGACTTTTTATCCGTAAATTTTCAGTGCTTTGATTACAGACAACTCCATGAATATTACGTGGAAAATAAAACTTGGTTTTTTGGTGCAAATGGTCAACTTAAGGAAATAT
Source organism: Macrobrachium rosenbergii (assembly GCF_040412425.1). Taxonomy (NCBI): domain Eukaryota; kingdom Metazoa; phylum Arthropoda; class Malacostraca; order Decapoda; family Palaemonidae; genus Macrobrachium; species Macrobrachium rosenbergii. Next base: position 15,056,323 of record NC_089758.1, read on the forward strand.
TAGAACGAGTTCTCTGAATTCTGACATTAAAACAAAAATAACAAGATGATTTATTTAGAGTAAAGCCCAATGCAAAGGGAAATTTACTGTGGCCCATGACCGTAGAAAGCAACAAAAGGAAAACAAGTCTAACGTCCTTAATCAGTCGCCCCGGTAGAAGGGGTAGTGTCGTCAGTGCACCTAACGCCATGCACTGTAGGCATTACTTGAGATTCTTTGCAGCGTCCCTTCGGCCTCTAGCTCCGACCCGTATCATTCCCTTTCCTGTGCCTCTGTTCATATTCCCTTTCTACCATCTTACTTTCTGTCGTCTCCTACTAATATTGTCTCAGAGTGCAACTGCGAGGTTTTCCTCCTGTTACACTTTCAAAACCTTTTTACACTCAATTTCCATTTCAGAGCTGAATGACCTCATAGATTCCATTCCATTCCTAATCAGTCGCAAAAAAAATATAAATGGAATTCTCGTTACTTTACTACTGCGCCATCAAAAGTAATTCATTTTTAACAAACACCTGTTTAAAAGGAACACACAATGTAAACAAAATAAGGGAAGTAATCACATAAGCCTGTTTCAGTAATGGCTACGATATGTTACTGATTACAATCCATTCTTCATAAATAGTCTGGAAAAACTCCCCTTTGAATTTTCCCACCCCCTTTGCTTGCACAATCTCGAATGTTATATTACTGAGTTAAGGATGAACAGTGATCGTTTTTGAGAATTAAGCATTTCGTGGAAAATCTCAGTACTATGTTCTCAATTGTAAGCTGTAAACTCTGCATTTTTCTAATCGATCGTCTTCTAAGGTTATTACTTTTTTGCATTTACACTTAATGATTTCAACTTTAATTTCGACGTCAAACAGATCTTTCATTGCCTTCACGAATTAGGTAATAATTCTTCTATAAAAAAACAGGAAATGTCAAAGAGGACAAAGCTTCAGGATTAAAGGAAAAAAAAAAATATAAAATCCGTGACAGGTAAAGAGATAACGTAATTTACAAAAACGCAGTCGCATCCTCACAAAAAAAAAAAAAATTGTTGCAAAGACTGATTAGTATCTTCAGGAAAATGTCGAACCTTGAAAATATAGCAGAATATTGTGTCAAGCACAGTAGGAGCATGACGGAAAACGTTATCAAATTCCACCCTCCTCCCAATTAAGGTACACCAATCTCTCGAGAGAGTGAGAGATATTGCGACGAAACTGCACAAAAAAAAGACGAAAAAACAAAAGCAACAAAAAAAAACTCGACCTACGCAAGAGGAAGAAGAAGGAGGGGGGAGGGGGAGGGGGAGGGGAGGAAGCAGAAAAGTTTCATTACGAAGGGGATTGTGGAGAGACAAAGGGCAAACGTAGCATTCCTTTTCACCACGAAAAATGAATGAATGTTGACCAGGTGGATCGACCTCGAAATTAGGGACTCTCCTACTGGCCCAAATGAAAGCTCTTGCATGTGTGTAAGCACAGGTACACACACACAGATATAGTGTATATATATATATATATATATATATATATATATATATATATATATATATATATATATATATATATATATATATATATATATATATATATGTGTGTGTGTGTGTGTGTGTGTGTGTATATATACATATATATACATACACATGTACATGTATAATACTTAATTGCAGATACCTCTGCCATTGTAGAAGAACTCTCGAGTTAAATTCAAAGTTGCCGGACCTACTGTAACGAAAGCAAGTATTACTAAAACTACCATTATTGTTTCCCTTTAATATAACAACAAAAAAAACGACAAAAACAGCAAGAACACTATTTACAGCTTTCTAAACAACCTAAGTGGTAAAACACTGAGAAAATTAAAACCGATCTTTACAGCTGGTTATAAAAATATATAAGATGGATAAGCTTCGATTAGACAGAGGATCGAATCCTATTTTGGTAGCACAAAACTTACTCTCTCGCATCACAAGATAATCCGGAATGCGTTTTTATTGCCAGAGAGATTGATTTAGGTTTTGTAATTTGACGGCAGATTTAATCAAGATTTTTCCAGCGAAAAGAGGAATTTTAGTCAAGAAACATTTCTTGAAATGAGAGAGAGAGAGAGAGAGAGAGAGAGAGAGAGAGAGAGAGAGAGAGAGAGAGAGACAGCAGGGGGAATTACACGTTTTTGTAATTTATCATTAGCATAACAAATATTCTTTTTCAAATGCGCGCTGTCAGTTTCCTGTGGCAAGTGTATCAGCGAGATTTTCTGTTACCTAAATAAATACAGGGTACTTTTAGCATTTTTTAGCGACAAAAACTAGCGTTTTTAACATTTCCCAATATAGACAGAAGCTTCATTAATTCTGTGATGAAAATTAAAATCTGATGGGTAATTTAAGATAATATCCTAATATTTTTTTAGGAATCAAGTTACTTTAGTCGATTTTAATGGAGAACATGATGGAAAAGCCGACCTAATGCCCTTAATTAATATAAGCTGCAAGAACACAACAAGTAAAAAAGCACCGAAATTTCTTCGGCGTAATCCAGTTTTCTATACAGCGTATAATGCTGTATGAAACCCTCAGCCACGGCGCATAAAACTCTCAGCCGCGGCCTATGAAACTTTCAGTCACACCCCGGTGGTGGCCTGTGTTGTTGGCACCTATGGCGGTACCAGAAGCACGATTATGGCTTACTTTAACCTTAAATAAAATAAAAACTACTACGGCTAGAGGGCTGCAATTTGGCATGTTGGATGAGTGGAGGGTGGATGAACAACATACCAATTTGCAGCCCTCTAGTCTCAGTAGTTTTTAAGATCTGAGGGCGGACAGACAGACAAATAGCCATCTCAGCCGTTTTCTTTTACAGAAAACTAAAAAGGTGAGAGAAAAACGAGGTCAGGCTTCATCCCGAGGAAGCGATAAACCCTAAGAAATAAGTCTTTCTCTTTTATTATTATCATTAATTAATGGCGGCAGTTTTACTTTCCAGTCAGTATCGAATAAACACAACGGCAATTTCGCCGAAAAACTTTATACGGCTTTAAGCGATGCCCATTGTTGTTCATCCTTATTTTATTTACCATTGCCAAATTCACCCTTAGCTCGTTTCATGTATTTTTCTATTTCTCGCATCCCTTGTGTTCTATATGGGTATTCGTTTTATGGTCTCTAAGCAAAAAAACAAAAAAAAAAATTGAGAAAAGAAACAATATTCAACCACCCGAATATGTTTTTCTTTACCGTCTTCTATTCTACTGGTCTATATCCATTCAGCTTTAAAGGAGTTTACGTCTCCACCCTATCAAGCTAAATTTCAAAACAGAAAAGAAATTTATTCTACCAATGTCAAGGAGAAACATCGGCAATATAATTGGTCAACCAGGGGGCTGCAGGTAGCTTAGTTGCAAATATATTTTATCATTTATTTAGTTTTATTAATTTATCATCTAGTATTCCCACATTTTGTGAATGTGCAAAACCATTCGTTTTCTTTGGCATTTACCATCATTTCCTATTCCCTGTTGTAGGTTTTAACAGAAACCGTGAATCAGCTCGGTTTGCTACAAGACAAAAACAGAAATCAAAATTATTTACACTCCGGTTTTTCTTTCCGGTTATAGGCAGACTGTATTAGTGATAATGTTACTTAATATAGAATATAAAATAATACATAAAAAAGGAAACAAATCTGTAACGTAAGAAGAGATGACCGTAGGATTGAAACTTGAAAACTAAAATGTGTCTGTCACCTTCAAACACCCAGTAAAACAAGTTCAAACTTTTTGAAGGTTTTACGAAGTCCGTTTCCTGGCAGCTTTTACAACCATGCCAACAAACTTTGACGAGGAAGGCAATACTTATTTCCTCTTTTAACGGCAAAATGCCAGTCGCAAATACTTCGCAACATGGCGTGAAAGGAATACGAACACATGTCACTTCACTTTTGCCAATATACATTATTCACACTAGGCAGTTTCGCAGTGATGTACTAGATTACAAAAAAAAATCCTGGTTAAATCGGCCAGTGTGCTGAAATATTTCCCTGTGAATGATGCCAAGGAGCAAAAATATTCCTCTCTGACAAGGATAAATGAGACAAAACATCACCCTGTAACCTGATCAACGACCCAAAACATTATCATGTGAAACAGATCAACGTGTCAAAACCTACCCCAATGGGACCAGCCAAAGAGCCAAAACATTCGTCGGTGAAATCATCCATCATGTCGAAACCTTTCCTGTGTGAAAATGCTCAGCAAGGCAAAAGATTCCTTTGGAAAACCAGCGAACAACAACAAACAATTTCCCTGTAAAACAACCGGGCAACGAGGAAAAACATCACCCTTTGAAACCAGTCAGAGAGCCAAATCATTCCCCTGTCAGTGAGCCTAAATATTCCCCTGTGAAACTGGCCAAAGAGGCAACACATCCCCTGTGAAACTGGCTAAGGAACCACAACATTATTACATGAAACTGGAAAACTGGAAAAGAGGTCAAAACATTAACCCGAAAACATATCCACCTGGCCAAACCATTCTTATTTGAAAATGGTCAACAAGCCAAAAAAATTCCCATGGGAAACCAGTCAACAACCAAAAACATTCTCTAGTGAAACTTGACAATGAGCTGAAACATTAATAAGTCAAACAGAACAAAAGAGCTAAATTAAGTACCCATGAAACTTGCCGATACAAACCATTCCAGTGAGAAAAACCAGTCAGGAGTAAAATATTGCTTTTAATAAACAGCCAGCGACACTAAACCCCGCTGTGTTGAACTGACCAAAGAACCAAGTTACTCCTATGTTAAACCGGTCAATGCATAAAACCATTCCCATGCAAAATCTACCAAGTAGTAAAAGCATTCCTATGCAAAAGTGACCAACTAACAAAAACATCTCCATTAAAAACTGACCTACTAACAAAAGCATCCCCAGGCAGAGCTAACCAGTAACTGAGCATTCCCATTCAGAACTGACCAACTAACAAAATCAGCCATAGCAGAATTGACCAGCTAACACAACCATCTCCATTCAAAACTTGACCAACAAAAGCACCCCCATGCAGAACTGACCAGCTAACAAAAGCATCTCCATTCAAAATTGACAAACAAACAAAAACATCTCCATTCAAAATTGACAAACTAACAAAAGGCACCCCATGCAGAACTGACCATCTAATAACAAAATCATCTCATTCAGAATTGACAAACTAACAAAAAATCCCCATGCAGAATTGACCAGCTAACAAAAACATCCCCAAGCAGAAATGACCAAGCTAACAAAAGCAACCCCATGCAGAATTGACCAGTAAACAAAAGCATCTTCATTCAGAATTGACCAACTAACAAAAACATCACTATGCAGAACTGACCAGCTAACAAAAACATCGCCATTCAAAACTGACCAACTAACAAAAACATACCTATGTAAAACTGACCAGCTAACAAAAAATCTCCGTTCAAAATTTACCAACAAAAACATCCCCATGCAGAACTGACAAGCTAACAAACACATCTCCATTCAAAATTCGCCAGCTATCAAAAACATCCTCATGCAGAAGTGACCAAGCAAAAACCTGACCAGTGAAAGCAACCAGTGAACCAAAACATTCCAACGCACCAAAACATTCTCCTGTGATAGCAGCGCCGAGCTTTTAACATTCCCGTATGAAATCGATCTAGGAGCCAAAACAATCCCTGGTGAAAACGACCGCAAGCAAAAACATTGTTAAACCGAATAATCCAAGCCATCGGAACAAGGTCTTATGAATACTGGAGTTTAAATATTGTTCGATGACACGTGTTTCCTCTGCCATTATACTTATCTAATGCGGAAAGCTACAGGCACGGGGAAACCCATGACCTTATAAACCCTACGCTAGATGAAAACAAGACCACGAATGATGGAAGGTTATAAGAATAGCAAAATAACAGAAACCTGAGGAGACTTCCCCAGCTTCCTAGTAAAGAGTAAAAAATAAGTCGTCTAACTGCGCAATCTAAGAATCTTGATTTGCAGTGGAGACTGTGGGAGGAGACACATGGTTCCTAGAATAGTTAAAAAATTATTCTTGTAAAACTACAAAAAGATATATCTCCGCAGCTGAAAAGTGGAGATAAATATTCTAAGAAGAAACGAAAGATGATTTGCCCAAAAACACTATTAGCCACTTTCTCTCTGATCAACTATTCATATGGTGCGCCTGCGTAGTGAGAAATGAAATTTCGGGAGAAAACATCATTGAACAAGACTCCCAAAGAGATTACTTCCTGACATCCGGACATCTGTTAACCTTTGTTCATTCATTTTGGCCGGACGCGATGTCATCTCATGCCAGTGAAGACGGGCAATCTGATTGAGTGTAATCTCTCTGGCAAGCAGAAAGACATGAATCCTCTTATTTTCGTCTCGTCATCACACATAAGTCAGACGCAAACAGACAGACTCACGGACAGATAGATAGTTGCATGTGCATATATATATATATATATATATATATATATATATATATATATATATATATATATATATATATATATATATATATATATATATATACAGGCAGATGGATAGTTGCATGTGCACACACACATATATATATATATATATATATATACATATATATATATATATATATATATATATATATATATGTGTGTGTGTGTGTGTGTGTGTGTATGTATATATACACACGCAATCGTAGGCGTCTAAGTTAAGGCACTCGATAAAATTTGCAGTATATTTCTAAGGCCAACGTTTCAAAACTATACCGTTGCATCCTCAAGATTGACTAAACAATAATTACACATAAAAATATTTATTAAACCACTAATTAAAACCATTAAAATAATAAGTCATGGTGTTTTAATACTTTAAATATTTTTTATTTTAATGATTTGAATTAGTTGTTTAATAAATGTTTATGTGAACTCAAGAGCTGCAGCTCCAGTGTATGAGTATGTACATAATATGTATACTCGTATGTGTATGTATATGTGTGTGTACGTCTGTGTGTAGACAAATGACAAGAACTCATGATAATCATGCACGATACCAATTATAACATGGCAGTGATTTTGTCTGCAAAAATCTTTTACTGACCTGGCCTTTGTCGTCCATATGCATGGAATCTGACTACTTAAAATATTGCATCCGAAAGAACATCAGTGATAAGGCCATCGAAGAAAGAGCATTTTCTTTGTTGAATGTGTTGAAGGCGATTATAAACCAACTAGCTCCATAGTTTTCATTATCGTGCCATTGCTCCCTACAGCCAGTTGTGCATCTGATTTCAAGTATAATACGATATTCATAGGACGAAGTTGTCTAGAGCCACTGCCGGAGATGAAGAATACCGCCAATCATTCGCATTTTAGTTCCAATGATTCGCATTTTAGTTCCAATGATTTTGTACCGTAACGTTGAAGATAGTTCTTATGGTCACTGATTGTAACTTACACAAAATCAGACGCACTGTTGACACTACGTTGACAAGACGGGATAGTTACGACCCACAGACTCGTTTGCGGTTGCTACAGTTAACACTAATGGAGATACTGAGCTTGCGCATGTTTACTGCAAGCATTGGCAACGTTACGTTTGACAGCAACAAGTTGCAGAAACATGAAAACGTGACACCGTCAGAAATGTCGTCTGACACTGTTCAAGATTGACATACAGGTGAAAAATTGAACATATAGGTACATGTGACCATATATATAAATATATATACTGTGTGTGTATATATATATATATATATATATATATATATATATATATATATATATATATATATATATATATATATATATACATATATATATATATATTATATATAATAATACATACATTTTACTATAAATAAATTTTACTATAAAGTGGATGGCTAAAATTTTTTACGTTGTCAGTTTTAGCACTGCTGTGGGGATGAGCTATATATATATATATATATATATATATATATATATATATATATATATATATATATATATATATATATATAATGTATATATGTATATATAAAACCTATATGTATATATATATATATGTATATATATATATATATATATATATATATATATATATATATATATATATATATATATATATTTTATATATATAATCTGACACTAATGGCAAATAACGCACAGTCGAACCAAGCTACATAAAACTAAGATCTGCTAATGGCACACTCTATCCCCATCACATCTGACGTGAGGAATCGCCTTTGATGCTGGTAATTGGTACTCTAGCCGTAGCATATTTAGTGTAGTGTAAATTTATACCACTCTGCATCGAATCTAATTTGCTATGTGTGAATACTGCGAAACAAGTCAGAATTCATGTCTCTCTTTTAATTTTCTCTTTGATACCTTACATTGCAAGAAGGTGTGACACTTCTTTTCAAGTTAATGTACTCGTATATGTGTGTGTAACATATATATTTTATATATATATATATATATATATATATATATATATATATATATATTTATACAATATATATTTATATAATAATAGTCTAGAGAGAGAGAGAGAGAGAGAGAGAGAGAAAAGAGAGAGAGAGAGAGAAAAATCATTCACAGAAATAAAACAAATTACTGATAATTATATGAAATTTGCACACAAATTCTATCATGTAAGTCGTACCACTCCTGTTCTTCAATGTCTCTCTCTCTCTCTCTCTCTCTCTCTCTCTCTCTCTCTGAGACACCACACACACACATACATGAGCGCACTCCAAACATTTCCTCCGTAATCTGATACCAATAACATTGCTTAAAACATTTTTTTATGACTGTAGTCCAATATTCTGTTTTTCGAAATTCAGACGATCTCGTGACCTTTTCCAGAGAAAGATTACCAACCAATATTGGAAACGTCGTACGGCTGGCAAACACCAAGATTTTATGCTCGATCACGATCGCAGTTATTGAACAGCTGGAAATCAAGCGAGTGGTTTTCTAGTTTTTGCCTGTTCTCTATAAAAACAGAGCGGTTAAATCCTAAGAGTTAATTCTCTCTCTCTCTCTCTCTCTCTCTCTCTCTCTCTCTCTCTCTCTCTCTCTCTGGTCTCCACAATGCGCATTCTGTTATTAGTTAAGCTAAAAGAAAATTAAATACAAATAAAATTTTAATAACTAAAGGGTACTTATTTGAAAGGAATAATTGTACATCTGAAGACAACATTATGTATACTTTTCAAGTAAATGTCAAAAAAGGCAAAAATTTCATGTATTTTTTTTTCCTAAGGGACAGACATTCAAATATATACTGTATTCTTCCAAATACACAATGTGCGTATAATTTTCCTTGGCCAGTTTCATTAAATGTAAATTATTCTAAATGTATACATACACACATATACATACATACATATATACATATATGTATAGTATATATATATATATATATATATATATATATATATATATATATATATATATATATATATATGTATGTATTTTATGTATGTACGTATATACACGTTGTATTATCTTGAAATACAAAATATACCGAAACTCAAGGGAGACGCAAACAGCCAGATAAGCTATTCACCAGGAAATGAGGAAAGGACTTCACATAACTTACGCAAATACGCAAGCACGCAATTTATGAGCTGGAAACTGCCAAATAAACTACTGGGGTGGTTTAAATGAACACAGTCTTGCTTCTTACACAATAAAAAAATTCCCTTTTAGTTTTCTGTAAAGGAAAACTATTGAGATGGCTTTTTGTCTGCCCGTCCGCCCTCAGATCTTAAAAACTACTGGGGCCAGAGGACTGCAAATTGGCACGTTGATCATCCACCCTCCAAGCATCAAAACTACCAAATTGCAGCCCTCTAGCCTCAGTAGTTTTTGTTTTATTTAAGGTTAAAGTTAGTCATGATCGTGCGTCTGGCACAGCTATATGTGCCAACAACACAGGCCTCCACCGGTGTGTGGCTGAAAGTTTCATGGGCCGCGGCTAACTTTCATGGGCCCCGGCAAGTTTCATGGGCCGCGGCCGAGTTTCATGGGCCGTGGCTGAAAGTTGCACACAGCATTATACGCTGTATATAAAACTCGATTGCGCCGAAAAAACTTCGGCGCATTTTTTGCTTATAATGTATCATAACTGAAAACAGGAATGGCCTGGTTTTCTGATATTCAAAACCCCTGAGGCCGTGAAATGAAACCTTACATAAACAGGCAGTTTTGATATCTTAGACGTAACAGGGAAACATAATCGTATGGGGTGAGTTTGGGGTTTGTAGATATGTCTCTATGGGCCTTATACAGGGATACAAGAAACCGTAGCATCCTTATCAGCAGTAGCCCAGACCACAAGGAGATGATGTACTTAAGAGTACACCACTCTTTATCCCTTTTCCCTCTTGTCATGTATTACGTTTCTCGGTGCCATTATCGACGGAGTACGGTTAAAAATACGGTTTGGAAATGCCATATTGAGTTTCCTTGAAAGAGCTGTGCTTACTTAAATGTTTTGTAGCAAACAGAAGCCTTAGTTCACAAATATCATTATCATCTGATGCAATGGCGGCAGTGCATGAAGCATATGGAAAAATATCTGAGGCTTAACAAAGTTATTACATCCATTTCCATCACAGAAATGCTGCTTTGACTTGTAGAATTACGTTCTTGCCATTTCAACACGGACACATTAATGCTGTTTGCAAAGCTGTGAATTACAAGTTGTTTTGGGCTGCGATATGTACCTATGTGTATGTGACTATGTATGTATGTACGTGTATGTAGGTATATATATATATATGTGTGTGTGTGTGTGTTTGTATGTATGCATATGTATGTTTTGTACACACACACACCACACACACATATATATATATTTTTTTTCGGAAACTGTTAACAAATATGAATCCTGTTACTAACATATCTAGATCTTTCTCGAGACATTTTTCACAATAAAAACGCTACATTCTCACCAAACTTTCTTCAGTCCCATCAAGAGTCTTGCAACGAGAACAAGACCGACCCCTTTAAAAACACCCGAGTCGTTCCCCTAGGGTAAACATTACCGACAGGCTGTTAAGAAGACTATGGTTCCCATTCCCACTCCCATTCCTGTCGCCCCTTTGGTTAATCTCCTTATGGAAGTGGTGGAGAGGATTCCTTCGAGGAGATACAAACATCAACTGTATCTCGTCTATGTCCTGATTACCTTTGACGGGGTGAAACGCGCGGAAACTGTCTGAACACCTCCTAACTACTCTTAGGAGGAATTCGGATTTTGATTCACAAAAGCAGAGAGTGAAGTAAAGCGTTACTTTACTTAGCTACACTTTTTCATGCTCGGGGAAAGGTCACCAGCTCCAATACCAGCCTTTACATTGACACAGCTTACTAATAATTAAACCCTTAGGATTTGTAGTATATGGAAATTTAGCTATGAAGGTCACCTACTACTGTACCCGTATTTTCATGAATATGATCTACTAATAATCTACTAATAAAGTCTTGTGATTTGTAATTTATGAAAATTTAGGTATGAAGCCGAGCACTGGGGCACTTTCAGTAATTCAGTGCTTTACGCAGTGAAAAGAGAGACTTGGAGTAGTTGGACACTAAGGTGGGGGAAAGTAAGATAGAATGGAGCTAATTTAAAAGTCTCAAGGATGGGCTAGGGAACTAAGGGACGCTGCAAACAGCCTTCTGTATGGTAATACCTACACTACACCACGTGAGGTGAACTGACATCACTGGCCGTCCAGGGAGTGTTAAAGTCTTGTAAAAAATAGAAAACGGGCTGTATTTATCAGTTGCTCTCTTAGTTGTTCTAGTGCACTAACTTAAGAAACACTGCGGAGGAGATGTACCACACCAGAAACTGTACAATTCCCACTGCTCACGAAGAGGATAAGGTCGTTCAGTATCAATACATTCCTGCCTAGAAGCTATCTGTGTCATGCTGACAAGGTGTTCAGTGGACGAACATTCAGCTAGGCGCAATCAACGAAAACTAGACGTTTAACTCTTTTTATTCCTTGCCCTCCTTTCCAAGAAATTATTACTTCCTGACTAAATCTGCTAGGTAGTGTCAGCTAACTTCCACTTCCAACCTTTTATGCTCTCTCTCTCTCTCTCTAAATTAGATCATCTTTATACCCAAATGTACTATATATATATATATATATATATATATATATATATATATATATATATATATATATATATATATATATATATATATATTGTCTATATTCTTTATCAAATTTATATATATGCATATATACTTTATCTTTAAAGTTCTTCATTAGAGGGTGGGTAGAGCTCTCGGCTAGCACGCTGCTGACCCTGCGTTCGACTCTTCGGCCGGCCAATGAAGGATTAGAGGAATTTATTTCTGGTGATAGAAATTCATTTCTCGTCATAATGTGGTTCGGATTCCACAATAAGCTGTAGGTCCTGTTGCTAGGGAGCCAGTCGGCTCTTAGCCACGTAAAATAAATCTAACCAGCTCAGTGGTCTGGTTAAACTAAGATATACTTATTACCTCATTTATGGAAGTTTGATATGTCTAACACGATAAATGAACCAATAAGGCACCCCAAAAACACACGACTTCCCACATAAATCCTTATCTATCTGTATGTATATATATATATATATATATATATATATATATATATATATATATATATATATATATATATATATATATATATATATATATATATATATATAATCTACATAAAAGAAAATATTATCTGAATAAGATGATCTGGTGATCTACATTCCCCCTTCACGTATGCTGTGGAGAAACTCGTTTCGTTGTTACTGTCTTCTAGAGAAAGCTCTCTCTCCAAACCTTAGAGACAACATTTGCTTCTGAAAAGATTTGCATATAATTTGCACCCTCGGAAATGGCGCCACTCATGGAGGGAAGGATGCTGGGGACACGAGTATAGGGGACTCCAAAATCCAATTGCTGTCACCTCCAACCTGGACCAACGTCTTTTAACTGCAATTTTAGTCGAAAAGGTGAAAATAAAAGCAAGCGATAAGGAAGGGTTGTTAGGATACAGTCAATTCAATAAAATGGGTTCCTCTCCCTGGAAATAACACGAACCCATAACGGAAAAAGGAGGTTCTTTTCCGTGGGGTAAATAGAACTGTTAGTATTTCTACAAAAATATGGAGGTCGTTTACTGAAGTTTAAAATGCGGACTTTTTTTTAAGCTTTCTTTTGGCTAGGGAACCATTCTGCAATTTTATTTATTTCCCAATAAATGAACTGATGTTCGGTATCTTTACGTATATATTTCTTTTTCATTGAATATAGAGTAAGTAAATTCTTTTGTTTTCGCATCTTTAGCAAATGTATTATCCTTTTCCTGATCGTAAATTTACTTCTTCTAATCTATTTCCTTACCTGAATGTTAAACATTAATCTCCAGAAACAAGCAATATTCTTCGTCACAGATCACCATTCCAATGATAACAACCAGCTTGCAAATTTTACCCTGCATTAGCAATGAACAGTAGTGATATATTCTATATTTCTTATGACGATCATAATTGAAATATCTTTCAAGATGCATGATCCTATTCTGTGATTTTTTTTTCAGCTTTAGTATTTATCCGAGATAAAATCATTTTCTTTAAATGTGTTGCTACTGGGTTCACTTGCCAGGGTATGGTTAATTTTACTGGTTTTCCTTTTCCTTTAAAAAAAATAATTTTATATTTAGTTAAAAATAATCTGACTTCTATAACTTTTCACTGCGGAGGCCCATGGGGCAGGCAACATAATATCATAAACTAGCATACCTTGATAAAAAACTATGAAAAGAAGAGAACTGAATAATACTGGAGGCTAACCATGAGTAGAAAGACAGACCCACCACTTAAAGCCTAAATGTTATGGCCATTACGGAAACCAGAAGAAGCAACAGAATTCTGAGCCACAACTGTACACGAAAAACAACACATCTTGGTATCTAAGAGTAAATGCTGATTTGGTGATTTGTTGTACTATGGTTTTACTTGTCAAATTTATATACCTAACCAGTGACTTTGTCCTCTGTTCCTGGGCATTACCTAACTAACACGAGTGACTTCCAACTGCATAAGTCACACCTGTGTTTAACAGAGGTATATATAGTTTTAACATCGAGTTTTCACATCACCCAGGTCACGGCAGCGTCTCGAACCACGATTCTCTTACCAATCAGATGGCCATGCTCCCAACGACATTTTATTTTATTTCTTATTGTGTTCCATAAATTTCTCTCCTAAATCAAATCAGCTTATGGGGGATGAAGTAGAGCTACTATCTTTTTGGTCCGTAAATATTCTCTTTCATTTGAGACCATTTTTTCTTACTTTTATTTTAAGGGATTCGTTCTTATCCAATCAATAATAAAACTTGTTATTTCCTCAAGTGAACAATAATACTATAAACTTCACAACTTTCTGATTTAATATTCCTTCCTTCGCCTTTACTGAAAAGAAAAGGCTTAGATTCTTTGAAAGAAAGGATTCTCTGTGAATTATCAACTTTTTTCTCTGTAGTTGATTATGCTGTTAAACGCAGTTGAGATCCTATTATAATAACCCTCGCGATTTTTAATTAAAACCAGGAATTCCATGGTTCAGAGCAGTTATAATTTCCACGGCAAGATTATATAACAAATTAGAAATGAAAATTTATGAATGATATAATGAGACTCACTCGACCATTTGTGGACTGATGACTAATAAATATGTTCCAAATTACACAATAAATCTAGGGTGCATCCTTCTGGCAAAATTGTAATGGAAAACAAAGGGCGATTTCTCTCGACAGAGTTCCATCAGCAGTCCCCTCCCTTCCATTAATGATCGCGTGCATTCTTCAAGTTTGCCCTCTTACCTCGTTAGGTGCAGTTGACGGCTGCATTTATCATTTCGCAATTGTTTATCAGAGCTATTTCTCAGCTCTCATCCTTTCCAGGCGGGTTTATTTTGAGGGCAAGCAGTGTTGTAGCACAGTGTCCCTCTTTTATTAGACGTCGTAACTCGCAGATTTTCCGTTCCTTTGTTCACATTAATCAATTATTGGTTTTATGCCATTTTTTTCTTTAAATATTGCTCTTGGTTCCGTTTTTTGGTTTTATTAGTTAAATATAAAACCCCTCTGTTGGAATCTTTGTAGATATTTTCCCCTCCCATCCACATTACCTTCTTCCCTTATCGATCTTATTCCTCGTCTTTTTCTTCCTCATCTTTTCAGTGCCGTTTTGATTAAACATTAGCTTTATGCTAGAAGATGAAATACCCTCGAGATACTTTACGAATTGTTATAGATTGTTCGATTTAATTCACCCAATTTTATTCAATTTAATTCTTGTTTTTATCAGAGTACATTTCCCCCTCAAAAAAAAAAGTGGATTAAGGGAATAGAAACCAAAGAATAATTTCGGTTGTAGGACGTTGTACTGACACAACCACCTTCCCATTAAACGCAAGACAACATTATTCTTCTTAATGAACGTACATAATTAATCCTTTAGCCTCTTTTCTGTTAGACTTTTACCAGTATTTCTCTCTAAAGCTTTCATGTTATAAGTTCCCTTCCCTAAGACACTTAGGTAGATCTTCGTATTGACTGTCTAAAAATTACCAGTTCCTTCTCTTCATCTTTATGGTATATTAAAGTTTCCACTACAATCTTCTCTTCTACAATTATTTTCTTGCTCATCTAAAGTCCGGTCCCACTACTACATAATTCTAATCTCGTATAGTCTGTAATTTTTCAAATGTTACACGTAAATGTTTTGGAAGCCCACTAGTTCAATTCTTCAGTCATTTGCATCAATATTCAATATCCCACACCGCCTATATTAACCTAGCATTAAACTATCTACACATTCACCATTTCTCTGTACAGTGACATAAATATCATCACTAGGCTAAACATCATCACCCATAACACTACGCATACTACAATCCATTTAGATATATATATATATATTATATATATATAAATATATATATATATATATATATATATTTATATTTATATATATATATATATATATATATATATATATATATTTATATATTATATATATATATATATATATTATAATTTACATACATGTATATAAAATTACCTTCCTCCCCTTTCACATGTCTTCCGCACTTTCCAAAACATGTTGCGTGATATTGGATCGTAAAAGCCTAATATGGCTGGTATTTTGATAAACTAATTTCCCTCTAGGTTCCATATTCTCACTTTTTCCGTCATCAAAGAATCCACTTTGCTTGTATCATAAAAGCTTTCACCCTGCTGGGAAACTACAAATTTTCGTTTAAAGGTTATTTTGAATTATAAAACCATCACCGTTGCTAAGAAAATAGCATCAACTTTGCTTCGAAACTGCACTTTTTTTCGTAATACTACATACGAGCTTGTTGGCGCGCGCTGGAACCCGGGGCTGCCCTCCCGATCCCCTACCTACCCCCCCCCCGGGCCGGACAAACAGGTTTGCAGGAGGAGGATGGATGTCTCCCCTCCCCTCCCTTTCCCCTACCTACCCCGCCCCCACCCGGGACGGAGAAACAGGTTTGCAGGTGGTGGGTGGCTGTGTCGTCTCCCCTGCTGTCACCCAGGGAAGGACAAACAAGATCAGATACTCTCGGATATTATTATAATATATACCATAGATTCTCACTTAAGTTTCATATTTATCAGAAACATTTGCAACTGGGAAATTGTTTTCCATGACATAACGTCTATATAACTATAGCCGATTCACTT
Organism: Macrobrachium rosenbergii; assembly: GCF_040412425.1. Lineage (NCBI taxonomy): Eukaryota > Metazoa > Arthropoda > Malacostraca > Decapoda > Palaemonidae > Macrobrachium > Macrobrachium rosenbergii. Next base: position 15,073,083 of record NC_089758.1, read on the forward strand.
AAGGTAGATTCTTGAGCCTATGAGACGTTTGTTTGGCGGCCTCTGATTGGCTGGTACTGGGAGGTATGCAGCTCGCTCACTGTTTCATTTTAATGTCTGTAGCTCAGAAAACTTGAAATAATTTTATATTTCTTCATTTATCTCACGTTTTACACAAGATAGGAAAGTTTCGGTCATACCATAGGATTCGGTATTAATTGTACAACTAAACCGTGATTTCCTGAAATCAGTAAGATAAAACATAAAGGAATTACAACGAGTAAAAGTGAAGAGAGAAGCATTTTATTCTTTATACCTGTTTTTACATATCGTCGGATTTTGCATCATTCATACGATCAAGATAAAATAAAACTTGTGTTTTCATACAATAAATTCACCCTGAATACGCTGGTGCTTTCAGATTTTAGATGCGTATGATATGTGAAGAGAAAATGAAGAATATGTCGTATTATGTTGCATCCGTTCTTGACTCAGTTTGAATAGTGCCGAGAGACGGTGGTCTGCAAACAGCGAGATCTTTGAGGCACCGTTGACAGTTGCCAATTAGTGATGTGAGAAGTTTGCAGTTTCGACAGTATTTACCGTATTATTATGTCATTAAATTTTCTGTAAATAAATGCACAGAATTCCCATTATGACTGTCGAACACTCTCACTCCAATATCATATATGTCCGTGTGTCTGAACATATCTGAGTAAGTGTAATTCCGTAAATGTTCCCACACCCCTGCATCACTATATAGCGCATGTAGGATAATGAGACGAATCAGAAGACTTTTATAGCTTTATATATTTAAACAAAAAGAATGGAAATTCATACTGATGTATTATGTCATAAAACAAAATAAAATCATATACAGTAGGCTTACATTGACAGTATCATTAGGGTATCTACAGTATATGAACAAAAAGCAAAGAAAATCTTACATATTCTGTTACGTCATTACCATTATTTTAAAAAAATTTAATGGAAAATCATACATATAGTCATGTCGTTACCTATTGAAACAAAAAGAATGGAAAATTATACAGATGCATCCATTTGATTTTTCATTTTTCCTTATCAGATATGTCCATAGTCCAATCATACGGACATATATGATATTGGAGTGAAAGTGTTCGACATTCATAATGGGAATTCTATGCATTTATTTACAGAAAATGCATAATGACATAATGTGTGTGGGGTAAATATTGTTGAAACTGCAAACTTCTCATATCGCTAATTGGCAACTGTCAACGGCACCTGGACGCTCTTGCTGAGAAGACCAACAACGTCCAAGGGTGTCTCCCAGTCTGCAGACCACCGTCTCTCTCTCGGCACTATTCAAACTGAGTCAAGAACGGATGCAACATAATACGACATATTCTTCATTTTCTCTTCACATATCACACGCATCTAAAATCTGAAAGCACCAGCGTATTCAGGGTGAATTTATTGTATGAAAACACAAGTTCTATTTTATCTTGATCGTATGAATGATGCAAAATCCGACGATATGTAAAAACAGGTATAAAGAATGAAATGCTTCTCTCTTCACTTTTACTCGTTGTAATTCCTTTGTGTTTTATCTTACTGATTTCAGGAAATCACGGTTTAGTTGTACAATTAATATCGAATCCTATGGTATGATCAGAACTTTCCTATCTTGTGTAAAACGTGAGATAAATGAAGAAATATAAACATATTTCAAGTTTCTGAGCTACAGACATTAAAATGAAACGGTGAGCGAGCAGCATACCTCCCAGTACCAGCCAATCAGAGGCCGCCAAACAAACGTCTCATAGGCCCAAGAATCTACCTTAAGTGAATCGGCTATAGTACCAAATGTCTGCTATATCCATATCTACTAATTCCTCTTCATTCTAACAATATTTATAGATCGAATTATTTTTAATACATACAAGCAAACGATTCTTCCCCTAACATAGAAGAACACTATTCATCTGTCTGAACGTCTTAATAAGTAACCATTCCTACATCTTATCATGTATATATATATATATATATATATATATATATATATATATATATATATATATATATATATATATATATATTTAGCTTCTATCCCCTTTTTTTTTTTCATAGTCATATAGGAATGAATTCCTGTGATCCTTTTGTTATAAACGTATTCTCTTTATAAATAAAATCCAGCAACTAAATAGCTACATCACAGAAGAATGTGAAAGAGGTACTTAAACCCATCTTTTGGTAAAATTTCTGCCGTAGATACTATCTGTTGACATTTCTAAAAGGAGAACACTGGTGTCCATCGACAGACACATACACAGACAGAATTTCATATAACATACTTTACACTGATTGATGTTACTAACGCTGTTTCGGGAAAATCATCTGAATCCCTTCTGACTGCTAGACTAATATTTATCAAGATTAATAACGTTCTCCTGTTTGAAGTAATACTCTGAAATTACTGTGAATGCTTTGAATACTAATGTTCTTGTGATTTAATCAAAATCTGGAGCTGCTTAGTGAAAGATCAATAGTGACTGAGCTTCAAGGAACAAGGGAATCTAGTAATGTTTACATTTCATCGTTCAGTCGTTTAGCAAACGACCAAATGCATGTACAGTACAGAGTAGGACTTGAAGACGTCTTGTTATTCATTTCAATAGGATTTTAATGGCTTCTTCCCCCAAATTCTACAGCATGTTTGAGTAATCTTGTCTGCTGCACGGTAGTTTTTATTTTTGAGAAGAAAATAAAAAAACAACCGCGTGTAGCACAATAAGCTATGGCCACTTTCGCGATATCAAATTTTTTACATTGAACAACAGGCACTGTCAAAAAATAAAATAAATTACCTGACATGGTATAAAAAATATTAGCTCCTCTAATGATGGCAATAGAATATAAACTAACTATAGCAATCTAATTTCCACCAACTGTGTTAACCACCGGCCTACGCTTTCTTATTTGTTCAAAAACGACAATATATACGATACCTCTGCCGTCACTTACTCAAGTATCGTAAGATATTCAGTCTTCCGATCCAATAACATTTCCGCCGAGCCTCATTTACTCAGAACGTGTGTAAGTTAATCGGTGCTTTTGCCTTCCAGGTGACAAATACTTTCCTAAATATATATTCGATTCGATTCAACTGAGAGATCTTTTTAAAAAAAAATGTGAAAAAAAATAGGCAGTGAGAGTTACTTTATTTTGCTCTTTTGAAACTTCCACATATTATTTTGCCTAAAGAGCGGTCCGAAGAACCCTGCTGACTTTCAAGAACTTCATCTTTTTCATCAAACAAGGAAGCATTGGGTCTCTGAATAATAATAATAATAATAATAATAATAATAATAATAATAATAATAATAATAATAATAATAATAATAATAAAGAGCAGGGTTGGAAGCAGAAATGTTTATTTCTAACAATGAGTTTGATAGTTTCATTAAAAGAGCCACTACGGAATTTTGATTGTGAAAATTACTGACACATGAAATAAAAACAAGGATTTGTAGTCTACTTAAATTATTGCATTATAAGACATGACTCAACCACTGCCAATTTACTATAAATAAATCAATTTGCTGTTTTGTGAAAATTAACATGAATAACTCGCCAGGAGATATTATTTTTACCATCAGTAGGTGAATAAGGTATTTGGCTGTTAATCGGTCGCAACAGGGATACAGAGGGGTATATATTTAGATTAATTATCATACAGAGGAAGGAAACAACCCACGCACGCACTTGTCAACAATCCCCCATCCCCTTCCCCTCCCACCAGTCCCGTGGTCCCTCTCTCCCTCTCCTCTTTCTTATGCCTACCCTTATGACAAGGTAAAACTAGTACAGTAGCTGAAGGATAACGCCCCTTCCATGTTAAGAACGAAGTGACACTACGACTTGCGAAACTCTAGTGCAACTGTAAGAGGCAATGGGCCATAATGAAGCCCGAGAGATTATATAGGGAGCAACAGTGAGAGCGAATAAACTAATTTGGATTGGTCCAAAAATTATCCACGTCTGGAATAGACCGACTCTATCTCTTGCTATGGCAAAGCTACAAAGGTCGGACGACTTCACGGTGATTTTATATGACTAAAAGCACTGACTAATTAGTTTTCCTTCCTGTATTTAGTTGCCAATTCGTTAAGTTCAGAATCAAGGTTCTCAGGGATAGTGTAAAATTATGCAGAACAGACAGAAGGTTCAATTGTATTTACTGTCATTCCCTTATTGGTAATTATTATTAATATATATTATTTTTATTTATTTATATTTTTTTTTGCAAATGAAAAGTCGTAGATTATGATTAAAAAAAAATTAATATTTTTCTTTTTTGCCCACAACTGTACTCAAGGTATACAAGTAAATAAAATAATTAAGACTAAGGAACGCAAAAATACTGAGAACTATTACATTCAAATGATAAAATATGACTAAATAAGCCAACAATACGAGAAATTTCATTTTGCCTACAATGCAGCTCTCAACATTAATTCGAATATAATTAAAGCATCATACGAAGATTATTATAAAAATAAATAGATGAAAAATTAAACACAATTAATCTATTCAAACTACAACCTTCCAAATCATCTGGACCACATAACTGAATCATATACCTCTAGCCGCAGAATAACATTGTTATAATAAAATATAAATCTCTAACAAAAACATGCTGTGTTTTATTTGGATTCTAAACAAAAACAAATATTTGCGCATCCTTATCACTGATTAAAAATGTGATCATCTCGGGTGCCTATTTAGAAGGCTTCCTCCATAATTTTCGTGTTAAAGTTTTGAATCAAAATTATGCACCGTCTCAGTGGGATACTGCGCAACCTACGTCAGTAACTCGCCTATTTCCAAGGTGGAAAAAGGCATACTTGTGCTTGTTATATATAACAAGTAAATATTTTTGTCACTTATACACGCGTCACGTTTTTGTGTTCACAGATATTAAGCCACAAATATAGTGTAACCCTTCCGCTGAGCAGGACTGATCTCCTCAGTCATCATTCTTTACGTTCTAGTTAGGCAGCTCGTCATAGATACCGCGTTATCCTCGTCATTTTAGGGAGCGTTTGTCTATAATCTAGTGACAAACGGCAATATTTGATTTCCAACTTACAGGATAATCTCAAGACAAGGCCTAGACCTTCAGTAGCCATCAAATTTCCAAGGAACGAGAAAGTTTCGTTCGATGAAGCAGTACAGAGGTTTTTATCCGGAAATGACAATGACAGTAATAGGCCTGAACTGTCAATTAGTTCTGACAGTAATGAATATGGTGATGTTTATTATATCGTAGTTATAGACAAATCTACCTTAGATAATTTCTTAGCTTCAGGTTTTATGAGAGAGAATTGTGAGTCAGGAAATGAGAGAGGAGGAAGCATTTTTGCCGAGCACCAGACGTGCCAAGTAAACAAAGAAAACGTGACAAAATTTGCGAATGGAAGACCACTGAATATTCAGTTCGTAAAAAATCGGTGCTCTGAAACTGTTATTGGGGGTAACAAATTTCCATTTTCTATAGAGTGCCAAGTCTGGTTTGGAGTTTTTTTTTTTTTAGATGGTTTTTCACCTAAAGAAATAGTTCAAAGTTTGTATTACAGATTTTCATACTGAATAATGAAAATGAAGTTACTTACTCCACACTTTGAGAGATATAGCACTGAAATTAATCACCAATAAAAGCTACACAATTCAGTGTTTGAATAATTACCTACGTGTCACTTGCATATTTTATCGCTCTACTATAATAAAACAGTCACTCTACTATAGTAAAACATTATGATAACATAATAGTACAGTGTAATACTCATAACAGTAATGAAAATAACAAAGAATCAAAGTACAAATGTAAAGGGAGAAAATCATTCAGGTACACGATTAGCAGGACACTGCTCTCGTCACTAGTGGCGGAAACAAGCTCGTATCCAAAGGGTTAATATGGAAATCGCTAAACCTCGGGAATAACTTACTCCAGAAGGATATATATATATATATATATATATATATATATATATATATATATATATATATATATATATATATATATATATATATATATTCCTGTACACATATATATATTATACAGTATATATACAATGTGCTTTGAGCATATATCTTCTTTATATATGTATATACACACATACATACATACATATATATATATATATATATATATATATATATATATATATATATATATATATATATATATATATATATACATATACATACACACACACACACACACACACATATATATATATATATATATATATATATATATATATATATATATATAAAAATTTCTTTGAGGTTGCTTATTCTCAAGGTATGGAAATTTCGATTTTAAACGATATTGATGGTTTAACATTTGTAATTATATAAAAAGTTACGCGGCAAAATTTACCATTCGTTATATATGTGCAATCTTAGGCCTTTTTCCCGTATGTATATAACTATTAAGCCACTCTATCTTAAGAATAACTTACACCCAAGGGGAACAACGGAAATTATATTTGGCGAAGTACAGCATATGGCTGCATACGCAGATAGGTTGAAATGCTTACAGTACTCTACATGATCCACTTAACAGACCAGGGTCACATGTCACAGTTTGACCCAAATAATAGCTGAAAGATTTTATTTCCAACAAAACAGCCGTTAAGGCACTAGATCCAGATGGGAGTCAACACTAATCTAATTATTTGTTCTAAACTGAAGGACAGGTGGTGCAGGTGTGGGATATGGCAGATGTGGAAAAAAGTTAAAAGAGTCGGGTTGTGGAAAATGGGATAGTTGTGTGGTTGTGGGAGATGGGACCTTTTGTGTTTGGAAAATGAAAGGCGTGTACAGGTGTGGGAAGAAGGCGGATGTTCATGTAACAAAGGCCAGACTGAACAGAAAATAAAAGAAACAAATGCAGTGGGGCCGTAGTAAGGAAGCACACGGAATGCCATATTACTGACGGCCAAAATACTGCACTAAAAAAAGGGTGATCGCTAGAACTCCTCCTTGACCAACATAATTCCTGACTGATTTATATGAATTCAAATATATGTCAAGACCAACCATCCACTTCAGCAAAAATTTGTGAATAACGAAACCCTGACCAAGCATGGGGAGGAATGATAACTTTTTCATTAAGAGAATCGTGAAGCCTTATTTATCGAGAGGCAGCGGTCAGAATACTAAACGTAGCGACAGCTGCGACACCAAGGGTCGCAAAGTGACATCTAACGGACAGTGTGCGAAATACCCTTTAAGTTTCCAGCGGCACAGACCGACGAAAATCAACAGGGAGCAGGAAATGACAGCGGCTGTGTCAAGCTGACTCCAAACTTCGAGAAGCTGTGTGGTAAACAAGAAGCACCGTCGCATCACCACTCCCTCTGGTAATTAATACTGTTCGAAAAGGAAACAAATATATATAAACGGTTTGTGAGTTTAAATTACATTCCATTTGTTTCTTTAACAGAGCTAATGTTATGCGGAGTAACGTAAATACGAATGTTGAGCGTTTTTAACTTGGCGACGTGGAAAAGAAAGAAAGAAAAAAAAAACTTTGAGCGTTTTTAACTTGGCGACGTGGAAAAGAAAGAAAAAAAAACTTACCATGGACGCAGTTGACAGAAAAAAATTCGGAAACACTATACGATACTATCTCTCTCTCTCTCTCTCTAAAAAAAAAAAAATATGGGAACCACTATCCGCTACTACCTCTCTCTCTAAAATGAGAAACACTATATGATACTGTCTCTCGCTATCTCAAAAAATGGAAGGAACTATATACTCTCTCTCTCTCTCTCTCTCTCTCTCTCTCTCTCTCTCTCTCTCTCTCTCTCTCTCTCTCTCTCTCTCAAAAATTCAAAGTCAACTGTCCCAGGTATGATAATACGGAGCAAAACAGGTTTAGAAAACTAAAGCAATTATATTTGAAACTGGTTTAAACGAGATACGTTATTTATTTGTTTTAGTGTGCATTTTTTTCTCCTATTACCGACATAAATTCCTTCATGTAACCACTAACAGGGATTAACCCACAATTTTCAGAGCCAAAATTGATGCAATGTGAGTGACTGAACTATAATCGCATTTTGCCCTCGCATTTTCATGAAATACACACGAATGCATTACGGCTAATCTTTTTATCATTTTATGCGACAAAGCCGGGTATCACTTAACTTTCCACGTGTGGGTACCAAAAATGATTCAAAATTTACTTTAACTACGAGAGACGAATTTGAAATAGCTACCGGACTAGTGATAATTTTACAAAACTTAACATGCTGGAAATGGTTGAACCGTGTACTATTATCACGCATGCGCTGCAACCTACTGACATGGTTTGTATGCATGTGTGTATGAATACATTTACAGATGTAGTCTATGTATGTATGAGTAGGTTTGGAGCCGAGAAAGCCTAGGAAGGATATGAGTTGAGGCTCACGGTGACCCTTTGCATCTCACATCTATTGATGCGACTATATATATATATATATATATATATATATATATATATATATATATATATATATATATATATATATATATATATATATATAGATAGATAGATAGATAGATAGATAGATAGATAATATACATTAATATATATTTATATGTATATGTATATATGCATAAATACATACATACGTACACACAGATACACACACATATATATGTGTGTGTGTGTTTATCATTTATTTTATAAAACAAAGATCAATTAACAGAGCTGAATATTTTCACAAATTCAGCACCTTTTTCAGTCGCACATCGACCCTTTCTATAAACAGTGCTGAACCACACCTTCAGCAAACAGTACATGCACTCTCACAGTATCCATTGAACGCTATCAATGCCCATCCGTCCTCTTTTCCTTTAAAACTCCTGAGTCGTCTACAATTTTCACTCATTTATCAGCAACCACTTACGCCAACGTGTACAAACCATTCCAAACAATGCTCCATCTTTTGCGTTACGTTAAACCCTTTTACCACATCATTTTATCTCCGCCTCGTCTACCTTTCCAAACTTCTTGATTTACATTTTGCTACCGAAACAGTTATCTCAACAGCTCTTGCCATTTAGGTCATTACCTTTACACACCTATACTTTCAACCCCTTCCACCACCTAATATATATATATATATATATATATATATATATATATATATATATATATATATATATATATATATATATATATATATATATATATATATATATATATATATATATATATATATATATATATATAAAATGCAAATCTGGCTATGTCACTACATATTTGCAAAATGGAAGTACACATCACCAACGCTTAGTGGGTTATACATTACCCGTTGAATGACACATGAAATAATTAATCCCTTAACCATGAGCAATGTCAATAAACATGTTAAATAATCAGTATCAAAAGGTGAAAATTATTCCCTCCATATTTATACTCATCATGAATATTTCGATAAATACGCTCTAATATGAAATACTCTTTAAGGACATAGGTCTTAAATCATGGGATATACAGAGTTCAAGGGGAAAAGGATCTTTTGCTGTTTAAATTTTCTTGATATTGCAAGTTGGTGATAATTAAGGTGCCATTTCCAATGAAACTAACAAACTAAAGTATTATCAAACAGAAAGTGATTGCATATATATGCATGTATGTATGTATGTATATATATTACATATATATATATATATATATATATATATATATATATATATATATATATATATATATATATATATATACATATATATATATATATATATATATATATATATATATATATATATATATATATATATATATATATATATATATATAAAGACAAAATCCACAAAGAAAGATATAATATATAAATATATAATAATATATATATATATATATATATATATAAATATATATATATATATATATATATATATATATAAACAAAATCACAAAGAAAAGATGCGAGGCCTTTCGACTGTCGTCCTTTACTTAGCAGTCTCCACAAAGGAACGAGAAGGCTGTGAGGCCTTTCGACTGTCGTCCTTTACTTAGAGACTGCTAAGTAAAGGACGACAGTCGAAAGGCCTCGCAGCCTTCTCTTTGCTTTGTGGATTTTGTCTTTATTTATATATTCATCATGTTCCATATTTTTGTGATTCAGTTATACTTATATACATACATATGAATGGATGTATGTATGTTCCAGCATAACTCTGAAATACATTGAGCAATTTCAACCAAACTTGGTATACATATGACTTACTATCTCGAAAAGAACACTGTGGGGTAAGACATCACTAGCACCAAAGGGCATCAAAGGGGCTGGGGGTGGAAGGGCTTCCCTGAAACAGGGCTGGTTATGCCCATAGACTTTGTAACTTTACGAAGTTATCATACCTAATTTCGGTATACATATGTCTTACTATCTGGAAAAGAATACTGTGGGGTAAGACATCAATAGCACCAAAAGGGTGGGGGTTGGGAAGAGAGAGAGAGAGAGAGAGAGAGAGAGAGAGAGAGAGAGAGAGAGAGAGAGAGAGAGAAAGTTTATCAGTTGTCATTCAGACTTATCCCAGCCAGTGCTGGGTTGGTCAACTAATATATATATATATATATGTGTGTGTGTGCGTATATATACAATATATATAATATATAATATATATATATATATATATATATATATATATATATATATATATATATATATATATATATATATATATATATATATATATATCTATCCATGAATGCATGTACAGTATATAACAAGGAGGTATGAGTCCAACCATGTCCCTCACTTATTCCCTGATATTCTTCAATATTATTTTTCTTCAAGATCTTCGTCATTGCTACATCCGTCTCATTTACAAAATACCAGAGTTGTGTTCAATATACAAGCATGATGAAATTTTCTGAGCTGATTCGAGGTTCTGTAAAATCACTGTAAGTAATTACAGATCTGCATTTTTGCCAGTCAATATGATGGTCTGAATTCATTTTATGTATAACTGAGCTCTGGGGATTCCTTGATATACAGACTTTCAAATTGGTTGGTGGAACATGGAATGGAATATGTGATTTGGGCATAAAGCAAAGCACTGGGACCCATAGAGTCATTCAGCACTATGAAGAGAATAAGCGAAGATGAAAATTATATATATATATATATATATATAAATATATATATATATATATATATATATATATATATATATCAATGAGTTCATAATAGACATTCTAAAGGTCAATGTTAAAAATGGTAAAACCAAAGATATTTCTTTGCTAATAGAATTAAAACTGCCATAAATATGGCAAAAATGATATATCTATATAAAATGATAAGATATTTTCATATGTACATCTTAACACCTCTGGTGGGAGACATATCACATGCTTCCATTAAGAGCAACGTTAATCTTGTTTATGAACTAAATAGGGTAAATGTGAAATCCGGTTTCAAACCCATAGATTTTTATGTAACACCCATGTTCGCCAGACTTTTTGTACGTAATCTTTTAGCATATTTCACTGAGAAACTCGATAATTTCGACTTTCCTGTCTTCACGAATGTACTCTAGATTAAATATGCATTGCGGAGAGTAAAGTAGTATATTCGATAGGTTGGAATTACCAAGGGGAATCCCGTTTCCCTTCTGCTAAGTCATTTGTACAGGGAATTTATATTCTTACGAACTTGATGTCGCGCGGTAAGCTGCCCTGGAGCCCGCCGTTACCCGTCACGTCTCCCCTAGCCTCCTGATCCCGTACCAACACCGCCCCCACCCGGGGCGAACAAACAGGTTTGCAGGAGGAGGGTGGATGTTTCTTGTCTCCCTACCCTCCCGACCCCCTACCTACCCCGCCCCCACCCGGGGCGGTCAAACAAGAAAGATACACTCGGATTTTATTCTTATAGAAGGTAAAGGCGTTAATACCCGCCAGACTTCCACAAGGAGTAATATGGTTTCCTCATGATGATATCGTATGCTTATGGCCATCTGAGAAGTCAGAATAATTTCTATGTATAAAAGCCTTTTCACACGTTAATGTTCTCAGTTATTAGACGAAATGTCACTTTCCACTGAAAGAAAGTTACTTATATCCATTATTTTTCTAATCTCAATAATCATGTGAAAACATTTTCATTTACGCTTCTTCATGTCCTTCTTATACTTATATTATATTATATATATATATATATATATATATATATATATATATATATATATATATATATATATATATATATATATATATATATATATATATATATATATATATATATATATATATATATATATATATATTATATATATATATATATATATATATATATATATATATATATATATATATATATATATATATATTTACGAACGGAGAAGGCAGGCGAATCAGCCAAGGTGATAAAATATACAGGGAGCAGGAGCAGGAACAAACATGGCAACGTACTATAACTTATTTCGACGCGTTTCGCATTCGGCTAGTTAGCTAAAAAATCGTTTATACTCTAATTAAAATGAAAAATAAAACTTCACACATAAGTAAAAGTACACTCAAGACTGATAAAGTTACACAGAAAATTAAAAGCGCATATGTTGATGAAAAGTTCAGATAAAAATACAAAAAAAGATACAAAAGAATTACAAAGTTTTAGGAAATATTTGAGGAGCACTGGGGGTCGACTTACCATGGCAAGAGATAAACAAAAACTAAAAGAATGTAAACAAAAACAACAGGTTAAGAATGGTACAAGGGCGTGGAGGTGGACTGGGTGTTCAACTGTGGAACAAGCTGTTTGATGAAGACTCTCGAGGATCAATTCGCCTTGGCTGGAGTTTTGACCCACATTAATGAAATTGTCAAATTTAATGGGAACTTTACATTTTTGCTATGTTCACGTATACTGGACTGTTCAGGATTTGACAGTGAACATCCAGAGCGGAAACTAACTCCCTTGTGGCAGTCTATGCGAACCCTCATCATCCTCTGAGAAGAACCCACCTAAGTTCCCAGACTACATCTGAGACAAGAATGTTTGTACATTACACCAGAGGACATGAGGGGGCATAAACGATCTTTAAATCGAAACAAGGAGCCAATAGTGAGTGGATTAATAGGAATAAGTTTAACATTTAATGCACCAAAGTATTTTTGTACAATGTTAGTAAAGTCAGCCCTAACGGAACCATCGCGCAAATATGGGAATCGGGCATGAAAGGGAGGCTTAGGAACATTTATTTTATTAGCGCTAGTGCAAAACTCTTTATTAAGAACCCTGTAAATAATCCTGTTGACGAGCTTAGTAGGAAAGCAGTTATCAGTAAAATATGTTAAAAGAAGGGTAATTTCCCTAAGAAAAACAGACCAGTTAGATGTAAGGGAGACAGCTCTATATACAAGAGTAAAAATGGAGTTAAAATTGAAATTTCGAAAACAAAAGCTATGAAAACTAGTTCCCAAACCTTTATGTGTCTTTTTTTCTTAAAATAGCAGTATGAAACTGATAGTTTTCACGAAAGACTTCTGCATCTAAAAATGAAAGTATTAATGTTGAAAGGAAGATGAAGATGACTTGGACATGTCCTTCGCACAACACTTGGGAGAGTAGTATGCGATATAGTGTCAACTGACCTACTGCAAGCAACAGGAGAGTGGGAAGACGAAGACTGACTTGGATGAAGACTAAGACAAAACAATATACAGACGAGTGGAAATGTTTAGAGGGTAAAGTACAGGAAGGACATGAGTCACGCCTTGAGGCGACTGGTGATATATATATATATATATATATATATGTGTGTGTATATATATATATATATATATATATATATATATATATATATATATATATATATATATATATATATATATATATATATATGACAGTGTGTGTGTATATATATATATATATATATATATATATATATATATATATATATATATACACACACACTCGTACATATATACGCATACGAGTTGGCACTTAAGCTTAAAATTCCTATGGGAAGGGTAATCGTCTTTTAAACTTCTGTCAAAAGTATTACAAAGTATCGACATCCAGGGTTCCAACGGGACTGACAACCCAGTAACATTTCCTAACCCATATCCTTCCCTAACGCCCTAACCTTAAAAAAAAAAAAAAAAAAAAAGATAAAAACGAGTAAAAAAAAAAGAAAACTAAAAGGAAAGAAAGAAACAGAGCGAGGCTTATCCCCGAAGGAAAAGAGAGTCCTGCCTCTTCAAGAACAGGGCGTAAGGTTTTGAAATTCAAGAAAATCGGAACCAATAGCAGAGAGCTTCAACCCGAAGTTTAGCAGGAGAGGGAAAAAGTAGTCGCCTAACTGTGCTATCGGAGGATTACAGAATCCCTTAGAGTAAACGCTGGAAAGAGATACGTGAAGCTTTTTCTAAGTTCTTTCGTGTGTATAAATTTACCCTACTAATGCTGGCAATATCTGCAAAACAATGTCTGCCAAATAAGAGGAAAATTTTTCGTAAAAATCAAAGAAATTAAACAATATCTGCCAAATAAAAATAAAAATAAAAAATGGCCATAAATATAAAGGAAACTAAATAATATCTGCCAAATAAAAGGAAAATGATCACGAAAATAAAGCAAATTAAATAATATCTGCCAAATAGCAAGGAAAGTGGTCATAAAAGTAGAGGAAATCAAACAATATCTGCCACATAACAAGAACAAATTTTATAAAATCAAAGGAAATTAAACAATATCTCCCAAATAACAGGAAAATGGTCATAAAAAAGGAAATTTAATAATATATGCCAAATAACAGGAAAATGGTCATAAAAACAAAGGAAACTTAACATTATATGCCAAATAACAGGAAAATGATCATAAAAAACAAAGGAAATTTAACAATGTCTGCTAAACAACAGGAAAATGGTCGCAAAAATAAAAAAAAATTAAAATATGACACGAGGAGTTACAAAGACCTATGAACCTTACGGTACAACTCAGTCAGAGAGAACGTGCATGGTTTAGTCTCGACAAAATTAAAAACAAAAAAATAAAAGATACCAGGAAGGAAAATAAACCAATTTTACCAAATGAAAAATGGCGTGAAGTCTACGGAAAGTGGCTCTTGCAGTAAAACCTCAATATTAACGTTTTAGCACCCGAAAAATGGTAATTGTCCTGATAAGCAGAATCATCTTTCGACGCCATTGCAAATGTCAATCCCCATTTACGTCATTTGCTTCTAAAGACAAGTTGAATAAGCGACCAGTTCCAAGACCCCTTCACGAAAGTGATCCAGAAGTCATTTCCACGAATGGAAGTAGAATTGATGATGCCGTATGCTATGTAAATTTTATTCCAGGTTTAATGTCACTTGTTAATCATTCAGTGAGAGTGAATAGAAGCCGACTGCCATGCAAATCAACACCCAGGAAATATCGTTTCTGCATTACTTTTTCTCATTCGAATTTTCTTTGAGATCATTGTTTTTAAGTACCTACACTCACGCCTTTGCATATATGTAAATATATATATATATATATATATATATATATATATATATATATATATATATATATATATATATATATATATATATATATATATATATATATATATATATATATATATATAATATGTGTGTGTGTGTGTATGTTTATCTATAAATATGTGTGTGAGTGCGTAAGCTGCAGAACATTAACGTGATAATTAATGTATATCTTCATATGTTATCTATTCCAGGCTTGGTGAAATTAACTACAAGGTATGAAGAAATGGTTTGTTTGAGGTTCAACTCCCAAAGGGAATTTTCGAAAATAATTTTTTCTTCCCCTATTAATTTCACACCCAATGAGGTGACAAAACTCTACGGCGTCTACCTGCCAGTTTGTGATCGCATCAAAGACAAAGCATGATAAGGGGCAAATATGAAACCAATCATGCCATAATTGTGTTCATCCCTCCAGAGGTGTTTGCCAAACGGATGAATGGTTTGATAATCGAATATCCTTTGAAACTTGATAAGAAGAGACGCTGTATACAACAGAATATATTTAATGCAAATTAAATTATATCCGGCAGTCAAATTTTTATTTTTCTATTTTAACACTAACTGCACAGTTGAATTTCTGGTATTTACTTTACAAAGGAATAGCGTCTATAAGATGATAACATATATATACTGTATATGTGTGTATATATATATATATATATATATATATATATATATATATATATATATATATATATATATATATATATATAATAATGTATGTCTCTATATGCGTGTTTATTTTTTAAGTACAGTTGGGTAAGTGGGATGATGTATAAATAGTTAAGATGCTCATACAGTAATAAAAATAAACTTTAGAGACTCGAAAACAGGGCAAAAAATCATGCTTTTACACAAGGTTTGTTACTCCATTTTTTAAAAAAGAAGGCTAATACAGAAGAAAAGAAAAAAAAATGAAGCAACAGGAAAGAAACTGGGCCTTAAACCCCGATGGTGCGAGAGTATCACCTCTTCGAGGAAAGAAATGAAGGAAATTATAAGACGAAAAAAAGACAGAAGCCTCCAAAGAATCCAAGCGCGTGGAATAAAAAATAAGGAAATATGAGGAATGATAACTTAAACAGAAATAATTTTGTAAACGTGACGGTATGATGTCTCCCCTTTCCCACCCCCAACCTTTCTGCTGTTAAGAAAAGATACAAGGGAAGAATAAACCTAAATATGACAACACTATTCCCAAGAGGAATACGTGAGGAAAACACGAAGTTTTACTGCCGATAAATGTTAGAAATAAAATCTACGGGATGAAATTAATCAAGTTTTCAGGAAGAAGTTGAAACAACTGAAATTATAGATCTTCCATAACGAATTTTGAAGTGACTGAACATCACACAAAGTTGGTGAAAGAAGTGGTGAATTTCCTTTTCATGAAACGGAGTAAATTGGTTGGAAGATACGAAAAAATTCAGATGCAAATTTCCTGCCTGGAGCCACTGGAACTTTATTAACTTACGAGTTCCCAATTCAGCAAGTGTTGCGAGATGAAACAAAATTTCCAGATTAAATTTATGCAACTGAGACAGAGAGAAGTGAGATGCAAGAAAGGATCATTTGCAATAAATGTAAAGGACAACGTTGAGCTGAAGGATGTATATATCTATAAAAAAACAACAGAGAGAGAGAGAGAGAGAGAGAGAGAGAGAGAGAGAGAGAGAGAGAGAGAGAGAGTCACTCATAAAGAGAGAGAGAGAGAGAGAGGCCACCTATAAAGAAAGAGAGAGAGAGGAGAGAGAGGTCACCTATTAAGAGATAAAGAGATGTCACCCATAAAGAGAGAGAGAGAGAGAGAGAGAGAGAGAGAGAGAGAGAGAGAGAGAGAAAAGGGTCACCTATAAAGAAAGATATAGAGGTGTCACCTAGAGAGAGAGAGAGAGAGAGAGAGAGAGAGAGAGAGAGAGAGAGAGAGAAAAGGGTCACCTATAAAGAAAGATATAGAGGTGTCACCTATAGAGAGAGAGAGAGAGAGAGAGAGAGAGAGAGAGAGAGAGAGAGAGAGAGAGGGGGCAGGCACAGATAGCCAATGAAATATAGGGAAGAAATAATGCCAAGTGCTGTAGAATACAAGTTTATCTTACAGGGTTATGCAACACTATGCTGAAAACCTTATTCCCTTAAAGAGATGCCATAAGATTCAACGAAGTTCTGCATAGAAGCGTCCATTAAAACTTGCCTTGAAAAGGCCATTCTAGCAATCCTGGTGAAAGGCTTATCAGACATGCTTAGGAAATTGGGTGTTAAGTGATATTTAAGTGAAAGTTAAAGCAGTAAAATAATATTCAGTACAAGTTAAAGCAATAAAATTATATTCAGTTAAAGCAATAAAATATTTAATAATATTTAGTAGAAGTTAAAGCAATAAAATAATATTTAATAATATTCAGTAGACGTTAAAGCAATAAAATTATATTTAGTGGAAGTTAAAGCAATAAAATAATACTCGGCAGAAGTTAAACCAATATATTCAGTGGACGTTAAAGCAATAACATAATATTCAATAATTTTCCAAGAGGCAGGACAGAAAGGGAAATTACATTAAAATAGGTTTGCCATACAACACTTTTCAAATGACACAGGTCAAATGCCTTCTTTATTCTAAAAAAAAAAAAAAACTTACAATAATTATATCCTACATTCAGTGGGAACGTTGTCAGGGTAAAATTGGATACAATACTGAGGCAGAAGCACGAGAATTTTTGGAGAGAGGGGATCGGTGAGAGGTGATAACGAAAGAGGAGAGACATTTATAACTAATACAAGTTAATTGATTCATTGAAAAGATAAAATCATGCCTTTAGTATTCAAAACAAGAAGCCTCAAATGAAAACAGGGAGGCATAAAGAGTCATCCCCAATCTCCACGAACAGTCAAGATGGCAAAAACTGGCCAAAGCGCTAAATACAAGATAAATACACACACACACACACACACATACATATATAATTATATATATATATATATATATATATATATATATATTTTCATTTACACACACACACATATATGAGTATATTGTCACAGAACTGGAGGGAAAACAACCACTCTTTTCATCCCACTTGACCCTGAGGAGGTGTGTCTGTCGTTTCAACTCCTTCTTTCATTCCTTCCTCCAGCTTTTCGACAGCATAAAATATCGCCTGAAGTTCTAGCAATGATCTTATATATATATATATAAGATATATATATATATATATATATCATATATAAATATATATATAGTCCTCCCTTGGGTGGCTACTTGATAATCTTAGCTTGATGATGAATAATATCACCAAGACCAGGAAGAATTTGTTTCTTACATATTCAATAAACTTGATCATCAGGCTGAAAACTGACAAGGATCTATTTTTGTATCCATATATTAACTGCCATATAAATATATATTGTTTGGATATATATATATATATATATGATATATATAATAGCCAGTGGGATCGATATAATATATATATATATATATATATATATATATATATATATATATACACATTTTCGAGGCCCATGCAAATTAAGTATACCTTATTTTAACCAGACCACTGAGCTGATTAACAGCTCTCCCAGGCCTGGCCCGAAGGATTAGACTTATTTTACGTGGCTAAGAACCAATTGGTTACCTAGCAACGGGACCTACAGCTTATTGTGGAATCCGAACCACGTTATAACAAGAAATTAATTTCTATCACCAGAAATAAATTTCTTCTAATTCTCCATTGACCGGCCGAAGACTCGAACTCGGGCCTAGAAGAATGCGAGCCGAGAACTCCACCGACTCGCCCAACGATGAACTAGGCCCATGCATAAATATGCACGTATGTCTGTATGTATGTATGTGTTTTTAACTTGAAAATGCTTATGATTGTATATTTTTGAATATTAGCTTTCATAACTTCGGTTAAAACCTGCCCTAGCACCAAAAGGATATAATCATCTTTGTGAAAATTTAGAGTCTGGATTTCTGCATCGCCAATCTCCCTTAACCGTGGTGCACGATCTATCAAGATAAACCATATATTCACCTCCCTTTAATTGCTTTAACGTATCTCCTTTCTCTTTTTCATTTACATTACTGAGATCTTCAAAAACACAAAACAACCCGTCTTTTCATCGTTTACAGGACCTCATTTTCTGTCGTTTTCCTTTTTATCTGAAGTTTTCATAATCGCCTGAATGCTGTCTATAAGGAGAGGAAGATAACGTCACTGGTTTCATTCATCTACAAATCCTTCCTTCCTCCCTCCCTGTACGATAAGGAATGGCTTTTATCACCACTAGGGTGAATTTGTTTCTTGTCATATTCAAAGACTTGAGATAAGTCGTAAATTCTATTTTTGTATCCATCTTTTAACTGCCCCAAAAATTCCTTTGTTTGGATATGGGAGTCAGTCGTCTGACTGAGGAATAGCCAGTGGGATCGAGGAAAAGAGTCCAATTGTGGCGCCTATGAAAGTAAAACGTGCATTTTCGGTAGCTAAAAAAAAATTAAGTATACCTTAGTTTAACCAGACCACTGAGTTGATTAACAGCTCTCCTAGGGCTTGCCCGAAGGATTAGATTTATTTTACGTGGCTAAGAATCAACTGGTTACCTAGCAACGGGACCTACAGCTTATTGTGGAATCCGAACCACGTTATAACGAGAAATGAATTTCTATCACCAGAAATAAATTCTTTAATTCTCCATTGGCCGGTTGGAGAATCGAGCACGGGACCAGCAGAGTGCTAGCTGAGAACGATACCCACCCGTCCAATGAGGAATTAATTATTTTCGGTAGCACTTAGGCTAACTCGTCCCGAGTACATTCTTCGAAAAAGATTTTTTGATTCTTTTGACGGTGTAGGCAGTCAATGCACTACCTTTTCCAACTTTATATTATTATTATTATTATTATTATTATTATTATTATTATTATTATTATTATTATTATTATTATTATTATTATTTCAGTAGATTAAACTTATCCACATGGAACAAGCACACAGGGGCCAATGACTTGAAATTCAAGCTCCCAAAGAATGTTGGTTTCAACCTCCCACTGCAGTAACTGATCATGATACAGAGCCAGTGATTTTTCATCGCCCTGGGAGAGACGCGAACCTGCAACATCTGACTGGTATTCCACGACACTATACCAGCAGACCATTAATGATACCTCGGAGCGAGACATCCTCTCTCCTCTCAATTGCATTAATACATTACGATCTTCGATCGATGAAATTTAAGAGAAAACGCCAAAACATACTGGAGTACGCATTAAACTTCGTAAAGAATATGATAAGTTTTAGCATTAAACATCGTAAAGAATATGATAAGTTTTAGCATTAAACTTCGTAAAGAATATGATAAGTTTTAGCATTAAACTTCGTAAAGAATATGATAAGTTTTAGCATTAAACATCGTAAAGAATATGATAAGTTTTAGCATTAAACTTCGTAAAGAATATGATAAGTTTTAGCATTAAACTTCGTAAAGAATATGATAAGTTTTATGTGGGGCTCAGTGAAAAACAAAACTCGAAAACCATCGCTCAGTAAGATAAGCACATCAAAAATCTGCCAATTAAGTAACATAAGTAACAACAACCACAATACAAACCGAGCTACATAAATAGCCGATTGTTTATATGAGACGCTTTCGTTGTATAGGTCAGATACTCGAAGCACCTTTAATTAGGCCTATAAGCGGACGACCAACGTGAATCGGTCATAATATAAACAGTATATTCTTTGGATCTGATCTGATTTCAAAATGGCCAATCCTTGTTCTGTTATTAGCCAGAAGGTCACTGTGGAGAGATAATATATAATATATATATATATATATATATTATATATATATATATATATATATATATATATATATATATATATATATATATAGATTATATATATATATATATATATATGAAACCTTTTTATAAGGTGTCAAATAACTTGACATCATCCAGAGATAAATGAATAATTTATCTTGCCGACCAGAAAGAACTGGGAATGTATTTCCTCCGAACAGCCATTCGTACATATGTACATTACGTGCAATAACACAATGATCAAAAGCCATTATTACGAATATAATAGTAATTCCCTAAAACCACATAATTAATTTTGAACTAATATGCATATAATCACTGTGCACCAATTATCGCTTTCAAAATTAACAGGCAGCTGAAGTTTGTAATTAAGCTAACGCCTTTTTGCTTCCGTTACTTTGGCAAATTATATTCAGCCACCGCTTGCTAAACCATTCGTGTTCAAACGTTAAAATGGGATGTTCCTGGAGTTACTACGATTTTTTTTTTTTTTTGCCGGGGGGGGGGCGTTTAACATCAAACTGGAAATGAAGCAAAGGCAATTTGTACTGCTACAACAATAGTGTCAGTGTCTTTTAATACTAAATTTGACGAACGAATATAGGTATGGGGGAAAATATAATTATATATACATATATATATATTTATATATATATATATATATATATATATATATATATATATATATATATATATATATATATATATAGAGAGAGAGAGAGAGAGAGAGAGAGAGAGAGAGAGAGAGAGAGAGAGAGAGAGAAGAGATGAAAGAAAATCAAGTACAAAGTAAAATGAACGGCAGCAATAGCAAATAATAATAATAGTAATAGGTTCTATTGAATATTATTGCTGCTTCAGCTGCATTTATTTTGTAAAGACTTTTCTATTTTCCTTATTGCGGACTTCTCTTCAGTGGAGGTGCGTGCTAACAGCTCGCCTATATTTGTCATTTCATGGGGAAAGTCAAAATCTGGATTCTGCTTCTTTATATATTCTATACAGTTGGTTCTATACAATTGTTGCCGCGACGCGTTTCGACAAAATCCTCTGTCATTCTCCAGCGGGAGCTAGTAGAGGACTGGCAGATTTATATAGGTCCTTCTGAATTTATACACGCTCAAGGGGGTCATGGATGGCTTTAATTTTATTGGTTGCAATCAAAACTTCAAGCCAAATTTCTGCTGCTATCTCGATCCATCAGATCTTCGCAACCTATTTATCATTAATTCCAGCGTTCCCATTTATGCCGTTGCGTGATGTCATTACAGCTGACATCATCGGAACTAGTTTTCTGCATTGGGCAACAGTGAATGATGTCATTATCTACTTTTCTGTCGTAGTCGGGGATTGTCTCGAGGGCGCCTCCTCATCAGGGCAAAAAAATTCTCAGGGTTGTCGAGACAGTCATTACAAACTGCAGCCACTTTTAGAGAAATTTATAACATAGCTTACAACTTAATATTGCAATTTATAACATAGCTTACAACTTATTAATATTGCAGTAAGTTTCTCTCTTGACAACTGAAGACATATCTACAACATAAATTTCTTCTTTTTATCCTCTCATTTTTCTGAATATCGATATTGTTATCATATAGAAGTATTTCACTCTTTTTACATGCAAATGAAAATTTCGAGAGAATTACTTCATTATAACTATTCTATTATGTACCCTCGCAATGTCTTTCAGTTTTTACATTGCAGCCGCTTCTCGAGAAATTCACAACATAGTCACAATTCTATATTGCAATAAGTTTCTCTCCTGTCAATTTCAGCCGTTTATTCTACAACACAATTTTGTTCATGTTATTTCTTCTCTCAGTTTATTTGCCTATCGATACTGTTATCAAATACAAATATTTCATTCGTTTTAAACGCAAGTGAAAATGTCAAAGATTTACTATACTATAATGAGTTGATTTTACGTATCTTCATAATATCTTTCAAATTTATCGACATTAAAATTTTAAGCTCTTCCAACTCTATTCACCATTTTTCCTATCTCAGCTTTTATTCTCAAGTTTCCTGTTGCCTGCATGACCCTTGCATTTCCATTGCATCTGGAAATCTGACCCCTCATGTGTGAGAGTGTGTGAGAGATAGAGAGAGAAGAAGGAACCAGATCCATTTGTTCCTTGTTTTACTCCTTTCTCTCCTTTTCGCCTATGTTCTTGAGAAAGAGGGAGCGCGAGAGAGGTAAAATGATAGGAATGGGGAGTGCATAAAGGGACAGTGATGTGGAAATTGAATGAAGTGGGACAGACCAAAAAGAAAATAGAATAACATCTGCGAAACAATTCAGAAAAGAGAGAGAGAGAGAGAGAGAGAGAGAGAGAGAGAGAGAGAGAGAGAGAGAGAGAGAGAGAGAGAGAGAGAGAGAGAGAGTTATAAGAAAAATTCAATTACAATATAATACTCGGTTTACGTAACACTGATCATCATAAGAAATATTTTTCACTTATACTTCTGGCATTGAAATATAAGTAATAGAGGATATGTTATGTCGGTGAAATTAAAGGTGATTCTTAAACTTTTTTATTTCCTCTCAATTAGCAGATTGTCGTTACATAGTCTTTACAAACGACTCGTTATAGTATTCAAACATGATTCCAATTAATTTTCATAATAAATAAATCCTTTTCAAACGACTGCCAATATTTGCTGTATTATCTGCTAACAATTACTATGTACACTTTTATCTATGGTTCCGAAATAATCCTTAAAACGTTACTATATTACCTTATTTCAAATGAATCGTTTAATGAGGATATGAAAGTATTTTATTCTTTATAAAATCCTGATTACGGTAGAAAGTTTGACAAGTACGAATTACTTAAATGGTTCCGAAAATAAATTTCAGCAATGCTTGTAATTTGAAAGCAAATTTAAATAAAACAACTACCTTAAAACCACATTCTTATTAGCATTAAATATTGTATATAATTCAACTAACTTCTAGAGAACTAGAACATCTAAAAGTCCTTATCTCATCGAAATGGTGATCTGTGCGTCATCAATATCAATCTTTACAGCTGAAATCCAGTTTAGTTCACGAACCATAATTGGATTTAAAATTTGGGAAAGCTGAACTTGAACATTAGTTTTCCCAAAGTATTACAGACGAACAGGCAAGGTAATATTTGCATGCAGTCTTGTTTACAAACACACATGAATGTAAACTTGTGTGTTCAGGCGTGCATAAGCGTGAGATGTGGATTGGAAATTATATGTGGATTGGAAATTATACTACGAGAGATTTAAGGATGAAGTCTAAATGACATAATTACCATTATGTTTATCCAGAGCTTTTCTCCTATGCCTGAAGTTTTACGTTTTCAGAACATACAATTTTTAATACAAAAATATTGCGTTTCTGTTACTACAATTTGTTACGCAAAAGGAAAATGTTAACGACCTAATCTATGGCACTCCTAGTTAAAGGACGGATAAGTCAACATCCGTGATGATAACGATACTGGGAGTAATTAGGGTTTGACTTAGTGACAGGTGATGTTATATGGCCACAAATTGGACGGTTGCAAATGGTAAGGTACCCAGAAAATTGGTTCATAAACGAACACATACACACAGGCGCACACGCACACACGCACGCGCGCGCGCAAACACACACACACACACACACACACACACACACACACACACACACATATATATATATATATATATATATATATATATATATATATATATATATATATATTACTAAAGGACCTCATTCAAACTGGATGGTATCTAATGGAGTTTTTATTCAAAAAATTACAAGCTTTCTTGGACAAACAGTCCACATTATCAAGTATCCGTACAATGAGCAGACGCGTAGTCCGGCTGTATTTATATCTGTGTGCTGGGGACTTTTAATCCTATAATCGCCCAGCTCTTCCTGTGTGACCTCCACCCCCTCTTGACCTTGGTCTTTCTCTGATCCTCGTTCCAGGTGTCCGTTTTCCGTGCGTTCTCTTGCGTTTTCCTTCGTTTCCTTGCTACTGTGGAGTATACGATTTTTCTAGATATGCTGTCTTCAAAGCCGTTTCCGGTGTTCCCTGCCATCGTGTTGTTGGCGCAAGTTATGAAGGCGTTCTCTACTAATGCACAGAACAAATGTGTATGTGATAAAGTTAATATATATATATATATATATATATATATATATATATATATATATATATATATATATATATATATATACATATATATATATATATATATATATATATATATATATATATATATATATATATATATATATATATATATATATATATAGGTACTCTCATACTCACATGAGCTTCCTTCATGAAACACTTTTAATCTTAGTATTAGTCTACATTCGGTACATTTCATACCAGGCACGCGAGCATATAGTATTCAGTACCTCCTAAAGGCAAGGTCGTATATATATCGCTAACGATAAACAGCGAAATCCGTGGTGATGAAATGCAATTCGGTGTCACCGTCGGCATTACACACAGGAGTAAACATTTTGCAAAAGAGGCTAATAAAAACTGACTAATTAAAAGTGATGGATGCAATTTGTATCATTCAAGATTCCGAGTGGAATATCGGCGGCTTTTAAAAATTTTGAAACCGTGATGCTGACACTTGCTTTTGAATGCACTGGTAAAATATATAAATATATTGGCCAAAAGTTTTTTTACAGGTCTTCATATTGAAAAGCTCGACCCTAACAAGAGATTTTGACTGAAAAAAAAATTATAAATATTCACTTGATTTTTTTATTCACGGCCCAATCCATCAAAGCAGAGTCTGTGGAGAACGAGCCTCGAAAAATAAAATATTCATGCTAGTTTCTGCTTGAAGTTCACTAAATGGAAACGTTTTTAATACCTTACTTAACGAAGTGGAGCTTTTTGAAAGTGTCTGAAGTATCGTTCCAAGATCTTTTACCGAATTCGAATCACTAATAATATTACACCGAAAGTTGAGTCTTTAAAACTCCTTCGTTCTCTTTTGATCAAACTTACATTCAAGCATTCAGTCTCATTTTCATTTGATGTCAACTGCTTCATTTCCATCCACCTAATTTTCCGTAAACCACTGTCAATTCTTTCTCTAGTCCTGACAGTCTCATCCTCTGTTTTATCACGTTTTTCAGTCACCTAACAGAGTCAATTATGCAATGTGCAAAACAGGACTAGTGATGCAGAATAAACTAACATGAGTAGTTTTATCCCGGCGCTACACTACAGATATTCAAAACTGTTACAGAGGCGGAGAAGTACAGAATTTTGAGTGCCTAACCATCAAAACTTCCAACACACGTAAAATACGTGTGTGTGTGTGTGTATACACTTTATAAATGCTGTACATATATATACATGTATATATAATAATATATATATATATATATATATATATATATATATATATATATATATATATATATATATATATATAAACACACACACACACACACCGACACAACCTCCGGCCCTGCCCTGCCCGAGAACTCTGAATAACAGTATACGGGTAGGGGGGTGGAAGGGGAGGGGAAGGTGAGAAGGGTGGAGGAAAGGAAGGGAAAAGGAGGGAAGGAGGGGAGGAGGAAAAGAATGGGAGAGGGAAGAGGAATCGGGAGGGGAAGGGGGAGGGGAAGTTACGTTCCTCTACCAGAAGAGAATAAAAACCATCTCCACTGAACAAAGACAGTAAATAAAAAATATTGTATTTCTATAATTCACACTCAGGTGTGTCTGTGTGTTTGTGTGTGTGTGTGTGGGAGGGGAGAAGGTCTGTCTCTCGTGCAACAACAGTGAAGTGAAGTGGTGTTGCCAAAACACCCCATAAACCTCATTCAAACCGAATTTATAGCGATATACTCCATCATGACGCTACGAAGTAGTTGCTATAACAAATTCCAAAGGTAAAAGCGAAGAAGAAACGATTGAATTAATGAGAAAATTCGCATTTCTACTAATAAAGAAAAATGAAATACTGTCATCATACATCTTGCACGTCGTGTTGAGCTAGCAGCTACTGTGCATGCACGAATGAGGAGCACAACTGGCATGTGCATGTGTTTAGGGATAAAATCTTTGGATCTGCTGGTTTGGGTTCATTGCTTTGTAACTATGAAATATGAAATATTTAATTTAGAAATTCACCAAGCAGTGAGGTATATGTTTAACAGTTATATTAATAATTATCATAACTTATGATCAAAATTCACGAAAATCTTATTAAAAATTTATGTTATATGGGATTTTGATTTATTGTTGTACGTTAGCCATACGTCTGGCAGCGCATGGAATAAAAGGTGGGGCGTCCGGAGAAAAATGAGAATTAACCCGGTAACACTGAAGGAAAAGGTGACGTAAAAACGAAAATGTAATTTTTCTTGTCTCTGTTTGTATGTCTGTCCGTGTGCAAAAGTTTGTCTGGGTCTGTCAAGCGGTTCGGATTTTTATCGAAGCCAAGCTAATATACAAACATTCATTTATATATATATATATATATATATATATATATATATATATATATATATATATATATATATATATATGCATATATATACGTATATATAGCAAAATGCAGGTGTCATGACGTAAAATAAGATACTGTTCAATAATCACCAACGAATGTACCACTAAAGATAAATTTGACTTTCAGCACAGAAGTCAGTTATTTTCCCGAAATTCTATCAAGAGACCCATCTACACGAAAGCTCGCCTGAAAAACGGTTGGCGTTCCCCCTAAAACTGCTCTATTTGCTCAGGTATATATATTGCTTACCATATGGAAACTGCAATTAACTCCGGGGAGGATTTATTGCCAGAGCCATACCTTTCCAATTTGCAATCCCTTCCACTCCCATGAGCATCAGCCGAGCGTTGATTGATAGATTTTGATTTAGCTTTTTTTTTCTTCAAATATCTCGATGTTATTGCGGATGTGGGAACCAACAGTTCGGAATTCATTTTACAGCTGATTCTGTTGTACATGTCAATGTTGTCTGTAATGGGGTCTGTTATTTCTGAACAGATAATTGCAGCTATTGAAGTGGTGCTGTCTTTTGTGGTGTTGGTGATTTCGCTGATAGTGGTGGTGATGAAGGTACTGGATGCGTTTTCCTACTAACCAGTTTTGTTTTATTGTTTTTATTATACAGTAAAACAAAGTATTTGCATTGCTTGTACTTCGGTAATTCTTCCAAGCGACTTTGAAGTTCGTGAGAATTGCGATAAACAGCAAACAAGATACACAGACACTGAAAGGCATCTTTACATAAAAATCCATGCTGAATTTCACCATAGAACACAGCCTTGACCAAAACCTATCACGCTTAGACATATTAGTAACGACAGGGACAAGAAAATAAGACACGGATGTATACATAAAGGTGACGAACGTCGGGCATTGCCTCAATGGGAGAAGTGAGTGCCCCGAGGCGTATAAACGGTCAATAGTCCGATCATATGTGCGTCGGACCTTCACCCACTGTACCACGTGGAAAGTGACGCACGCGGAGCTGGACAGAATACAACAGCTGCTCACAAATAACGGATCTGCAGATACAATGATACAATCAGAAATACACAAAGTTTTCTGACCGCTTCTACCAACAAAACAACATAACAAGGAGATAGGACAACAGAAAACAAAATATTACCAGACTAATTTTAACAACGAATACAACAACAGCAACATCATCGAGAAAATTTTAGGAAGGGAGTCAGGCCACGAGCCCCCTACACCAACATAAACATACGGGTAGGCTATATTGCAAGCGCAACCTATTGGCATCCCTTGTAATAAAAAACAGCGCCTGTGGACCCTCGCCGAAGGAGATGTCTACCGATGTGGTTGACGAATTTATTTGCCCCGAGGAGGAATGCACACTTTCCAATGACAGCCACGTCGGTAGGCCATCGACTACACTTAGACGAAGATTAATTGCACACAGAAACCCGGGAGCCATCTTTCAACACCACATAGACGGGCACGACAAGAAACCATCGTTATAAGAACTGATAGACAACACCAGAATAAAATACAAATGCAATACATATCGGGACATGACAATAACAGAAGCTGTGTGTATAACGACAAACAAGCCCACTAAATGTCCAGATGAAAGGAGATAGGGCCCTACCCTCTCACCCCACCAGATGAAATTAATATTTTAATTAATTGATAATTAATAATTTTATTAGCAATATAAGAAGTAGCAGTAGAGTGTCAAACCAATACCATAATGTAGTTACACTATGTAAAACATGTATATATAATGTAAATAATTACCCACCCCTAGTAAACTCAGCATTGTAAATGAAAGTAATAGCAACCCCGCCCGCCAAATCCCAAACTGCCGTCCTCTTGGAGCTATAAATAGAATGGAGGATGTTACTGTTCCTTAGTTCTTGCTTGACAAAGCCTGCGACACAGGCGAAACGGACCGTAGCGAGTGTAATAAATTGAAACCACTACCCCAACGGTGTGTCCTATCGAAAATTTGAAGGAAGATTGAACGCAGAAGTGAGGAAATATGAAAAAGTCAGCATCAAAGAAATTAATACCATAAAGGCGATCGCCTACAACAAAATTGTGAAAGATAAAAACTCTCCCCAAAAAAACATATATATATATATATATATATATATATATATATATATATATATATATATATATATGTATGTGTGTGTGTGTGTGTGTGTGTGTATTGGCTATATGTATATATGTACATATGTATGCATAAACATATATTGTATATATATATATAATATATACACAAATGTTTATACACACACATATACGTACATGTGCGTGTGCGCGGGATCGCGTACGTGCACGCTTTCATGAAAAATGATGGTAATATGCATCACTGCTCAAACCTAAAACATAAGGTAATAAATACTATATCATTAAAAACTTTCATACCAATATTATTAACTTTACATAAATCCCCTCAAACAAATTTTATTAATTATTTCTTTATGTTCTACTGCAAAACAGCAGGTATACATTGCGATAACCAGCATATCACTGGAAATCGACTAATCAAAATGCTGCAGCGTACAAAATGAACTCACATAGATTCTCAGTTCTTTGTGGAATATTTCATTTACATCAAAGTATGAAATTACTGTTTTTGCCTAAAAGCATGTGGTTATTTTTACGTCCAATTTTCGTTGTTTGTATTATCACACCTATCCGGCGGTAGTATACTGGCCTTAAAACCAGTACCACAATACGAAAACTATATTTGCACGCACCAGTCGACAAAAAACAAGCTGAATGTTATATGGTGTAATTTGGTTTGAAACATACAAGAAAAGAATATTACATATTGCATTTTTATATATGTCAACATACATACATATATATATATATATATATATATATATATATATATATATATATATATATATATATATACATGTGTATACATACATAGCCTATATGTATACAGTATGTGTGTATGATATATAATATATATAAAGTATGTATATATATATGGATATATACTGTATATATGTGTATATATATATAATATATATATATATATATATATATATATATATATATATATATATATATATATATATATGTATATATATATATATATATATATATATATATATATATATATATATATATATATATCAACAACGAGATATACTTAAATTGGGGGTTCTAGTTTAAAAAGAATGTTGAAATTAACCTTATCATATAATTTTGTACCTAACCTCATGCTGAATTCCTAACACAAACTATTCTGTAAAAAAAGTATTACTTCGCATGCAAAGATTTTGCACAAGCTGATTACAAATAATGGACAGGAAATTAAAGGTAAAAAGATATGCTAATTAATTTCAACAACCATTCCACTGCAATAATTATTTACAATATAGTCGGTCATTATATATATATATATATATATATATATATATATATATATATATATATATATATATATATATATATATATATATACAAAGAGAGAGAGAGAGAGAGAGAGAGAGAGAGAGAGAGAGAGAGAGAGAGAGAGAGAGAGAGATTAAAAGTCAAGAGTTGATGGGATTGCAACAGATCAAGGTAGCGTGGTACGAGTTGTGTGCCTTGGGATGTATGGTATTTCTGGACGTGGGAAAGTTTCCAAAATAATGGATGACAAGGATAAATAATTTAAGTTTTAATGGTTAAGTATACCTTAGTTTACCCAGACCACTGAGCTGATTAACAGCTCTCCTAGGGCTGGCCCGAAGG
Organism: Macrobrachium rosenbergii; assembly: GCF_040412425.1. Taxonomy (NCBI): domain Eukaryota; kingdom Metazoa; phylum Arthropoda; class Malacostraca; order Decapoda; family Palaemonidae; genus Macrobrachium; species Macrobrachium rosenbergii. The sequence goes on from NC_089758.1 coordinate 15,104,680, forward strand.
ATCAGATTTATTTCACGTGGCTAAGGACCAATTGGTAACTAGCAACGGGACCTACAGTTTATTGTGGAATCCGACCCACATTATAACGAGAAATGAATTTCTATCACCAGAAATAAATTCCTCTAATTTTTCATTGGCCGGTCGGAGAATCGACCGCGGGACCAGCAGAGTGCTAGCTGAGAACGATACCCACCCGTCCAATGAGGAACAAGTTTTAATGGGAAAAGTTATAGAAGCGACTAAGAATTATATGGGCAAAAATTTACTAAGTACGTCAGGTAGGGTGTATAGTACGATTCTAAAATATAAATATGGGACCCGCGAAGAACAGTGTGGTATTAGATACATAAGAGGGTGTGAAGATCAATGTTTTGTTATAAAACACTGTGTGAGAAGTTTGAAAATAAAGTTAAAAGTTTGTATTGCGGCACATATAGACAGAGTAAATGCTTAAGATGGAACAGAACAGTGACAGCGAGAATGGTGTTTAGGCTGTAAGAAAGAGATATGTTGTTGAAAGTAATTGAAATTTCCTCTGATGGAAGCAAAATATGTTAGACAAACAAGATACTGACTGGACTGGTGAATAAAATGTGCTGATACATGGGTCTGCTGATTCTCCTTGGTTACTTAATATCTTTATGGTGGGAGTAATGTAAGAAATCTGACAATAGATATTAGACGCACGAGCTGAGTTGTCGGATATCAAAAGGAGCAGTGAAAGGCGTGTGGGACTGCTGATGTTCACTGACCATACAGTACTGCACAGGGATAGGGAAAGCACACTGCAAAAACTGGTGGAAAAAGACTGGCAGTGTTTGCCGGTAAAATATGAACGCATTGTGAGCTGGAGTAAAGTAATAAGGGAAAATGGCGCAACGATGTAGAGAGAACGAAAGATATTTTGGAATGAATAAGTGATGGAGTTATAAAAGTAGCAGCAAGTCACAAAATAAGTGAAACAATGAAGGAATCAGAGTGCATGCGATACGAAAAATTCTTTAAGCTTCCATGTAGATAAGATGGGGGTGCATGAAAGGATTGTTGAGTCTACTCTTCTATACTGATGTGAAATGTGAATGTTGAATGCCGTTGATAAAAGAATGGCTCAAGCTGCTACAATTATCTTTCTGCAGAGAAGCCTATTTGTGGCATTATGAGAACTGAGAACTTAATATGGTGATAAGGGGAAGTGATGACAGTTTTTCCTAGGTGAAAGAATGGTCTGGTCATGTGAAAAGAAAGGAAGACGAGAGACGAGGGGAAAAAATATTAACAATTCGTCATCAATGTTGAAAGATAGGAAGAAAGGGTAGCCTAGATAGCGTTTTATTTCGCTGATCGAGCGACTACCAGTACGTGACTGTAAGTATTTGTCTTGTTATCTTAAGCATTTAAACAAATTTTGCAACACTGCCCGATTTTCCTTTCTTAAAAAAAAAGGGTAAAAAATTCATAAAATAAAATGTGCGGTCACCTTAAACATCGTTAAGAGGATGATTCAGTTGCTTAATGTTAAGAGATTACCATTTCTTCATGTCAGTGCATTCAATAGACAAAGCTCACGTCACACCACTTCTCCAGATTAACAAGCATTATTATAAACGTAAAAACCATTTTGTAACCCTGTATTAAAGCCGTCAATTCTGAAGCAATAATGCAGCACCACTTTCGAAACTCAGGCTTTTGTACTGGGCAACTTTTGCATTAATCAATAAGCTGTTCCACTCTCAAGCTGATGGCATATCAGGATGTGAATAACGTCAGACATTGGTTTTTTTTCATTTTTATTTCTTTTTTCTTAGTAAAAATCACGGAATGGAAAATATTATAAAGTGGAATATGAGGAAACTTGGTTCATTTATTTCTCAACAAATACTCTGAGAGAAGGCTGCAAGGCCTTTGCCTTTCTTCACACTACAAACGACCCAACAAAGTCTACCAACTACTTAGCACCTAATTCACATTAGTATTTTTTTTTTTTTACAAAACAGACATATAGGAACAACTATGTAGGGAAATAACTGCGAAGAGAAGACGAGAGTTAAACTGCAGACAACACTACTCACTTGAAGGTAAAGGATAGCTGACAACTAAATAAAAGTTGCATTAATGAATCGATGCTACGCAATAATTTAATTCCATAACTGGGAAGTGTTAATCCTTTTAATAGCAAACAAGGGAATGCGATATAAGACATGGAATAAGAATTGGAATCTAAAATTAAGGCCAAAGGCCAAAGCGCTGGTACCTACGAGGTCATTCAGCGCTGAAAGGGAAATTGACATTAAAGGAAATTTAAAAGGGTAGCGGGAGGAAAACCTTGCAATTGCACAATGAAACAATTGTTAGGAGAGGGTGGAAAGTAAGCTGGAAAAAAGAGAATAGCTACAGAGGTACAGTAAAAGGAATGAAAGGTGTTGCAGATAGGGGCCGAAGGGACGCTGCAAAGAACCTTAAGTAATGCCTACAGTGCACCGCGTGAGTTGCACTGATGGCACTTCCTCCCTATGGGATGTATAAAGACATGGCACGGATGCAGTGGCACTTAACAAGATTAAAGAACACGGATAGAGACTAGACTCAAGATACAATTAGCAAAAAAAAAAAATTTTTTTAACAGCACGAGAACCTTAAAGTTATTATAGTCAAGCTTGTAGTTTGTGACTGTTGGCATAAGAATGAAATAAATTTTGATGGTTTAAAACTCAAAATAGGTTAGCAAAAAATCCCTTGATCTGGTTTTTAACACCATAAAATTTAGCTAAAAGATATGGCATTCAGCTGTGACAATCCATACCGTCATATTAACATTGGTACCTAAGGCAAAGTTTTCATCGTTGCCATGTTAAATTAGTGCTCACATTTGCCACCAAATATTCTAATGAAGTGCGAGGAACTTCAAAAGGAGAAGTGAATAGGAGGCATTAATCTTGAGAGGAATTAATCGGTCCAGGATTTTTTCTAGACAGATAAAACACCACGTTTTTATTGTTTTACTGTTTCTGTTTTACTCTTCTTGGGAGCAGCCTCGGGAACAATATCGGAAACAACAAAAAACGGGAACAACAATTGGAATAACAAACTAACCTCACTGAAATTTTCGAAAGTTCCTTAATAATAATAATAATAATAATAATAATAATAATAATAATAATAATAATAATAATAATAATAATAATAATAATAAAAATAATAATAATTTTATTATTATTATCATCATCATTACTATTATTATTTTAATATAACAATCAGTTTACCAACATAAACCCATACGCTAAATTCATAGAAATTTATTCACATTTACATCTCATTAATTTATAACATAAGATAAAATTATTCATACAGCCACTTCTTTCTAATCTTATACGTAAACAGATTGAAAGCTAATCCCAGATTTACTCTCATGATCTCCTTGAAATCTCATGTAAGACTTGTAATTATGAATATTATTAGTTATGCACGTTCGCACGTATTAAAACGACACAAGCACACTGACAGACACATACACACCCATACACACCCACACAAACACACACACACATAGGACACTTATCCTAGATTTACTTTCTTCGTGATTTTGAATTACAATCTAAAAACATTCATCGGTAAGACTTTTAATGGTGAGTAATAATTAGTTATGCACGTTCACAAGTACAAGATGACACAAACGCACATCCACACAAATATATATGTATGTATGTATGCATATATAGCATACATATATATATATATATATATATATATATATATATATACAAACACATCTATTTATATATTATACATATGTAAATATGACATACATATACATAATATATATATATATATATATATATATATATATATATATATATATATATATATATATATATATATATATATATATATATATATATATATATATATATAGGACAGGAGGTAGTTGCTAAAAACTATGTCAAGATCCGAAGAGGAGAGAGGACAGACATGTTGATATCATGACTTTATTAAAGTTGCCGACGTTTTCATGCCAAAATTCGCTGTACCTACTGCTGTTCCAAAACTACCATTTTTTGCCAGTCTTCCACTAATACATAAAAAGTCTTTTTCTGAAAGAATTATACAAAATCATCAATCGCCATATTCCAGCTATCAGTTGAAAGCTTACACCAAGAAACCCTTTAACGATTGGCTCTGTTTAAATACAAAGAAAAGCTAAGCCCACTAATGACCTCGGGTGTAATATACAAATTCACTTGGCCCCGATGTGACCTGCGGACATAATTATGTCGGTTGCACAAGGAGGTTGCTCAAGGTAAGACTAGATTTTCATCGTGGTGTTAGCTATACAGAACAGGGGTTAAACTATCGAACCCTGATTTCTGTAGCATTACGAGACCATGTGCTTAAATGTAAACATAAAACTAAATATGATGATTTCGAAATATTGGGTAGAGCCTCGAATGACCAACCTCTAACGGTTCTGGAATCGTTATTTGTCAGACAGGTTGTTCCGCAGTTAAACTCCCAATCGTCCGCCACGCCTCTCTATCTATCGTGAGTGTTCCAGGAATCCGAAGTTGCCCTCCATTGTCACTCGACTGTCCTTCTTCTTGAAATACAGGTGTGCCTTCTATTCTGTATTTCAACGCTTGTTCATCTCTTTTAATCATTTTATAACAAGATTGTAGTTTTTAATTTTTGTTCTTGTCCGAGTCATCTTAATGGCCGTAGATTTGTTTGTCTTTTTAGCCTCGAAAATGGGACTTGTGGTCCAGAGACGTCGGCAACTTGAATAAAGTCATGAACTTAACATGCCTGTCCCTCTCCTCTTCGGATCTATATTATATATATATATATATATATATATATATATATATATATATATATATATATATATATATATATATATATATATATATATATATATATATATATAATATATATATATATACATATATATATATATATATATATATATATATATATATATATATATATATATTCGTGGAATGTGTAAATAATATTAAAGTCCACTCTTGTATCTAAATTTTTAAAATCACATACGATTCATGCCACCTTCCCCGGACCGAGCATTTACGCATCGAAAAAATCATTCATTTTGTTCAATAGAGAAATAACGTGAATCGTGACTAAACTGCACTTTCGATGATGACAAAATGACAGAATTAATATTTCAAAAAAAAAAATGTTCCGTTTTTGTTCAAAAGAAACTTTTCTTCGCACATTTTCAATTTCGCAACAGATTTCTTGAATGTTCAAACCCAGACCTTTTGCATCTAACACTATAATTTCCCTGTGAACAAACATTATATCAGTTTTTTTTTTTTTTTTGTCAAATAGAGAATCTGCAGATTTGTCTAATGTTCAAATGCACACCTTTCATCAAACATTATTCTACGGGTTTTATTTCTTATTTACTTTATGTACAATCCATGGAAGACCCTTCCAAACCCTCCCCCAGCCCCCTCCCTACTGTCAAATTGAAAATCTGCAGATTTCTTAAACGTTCATGCCAGGAACTTTTTCCTCAACGATGTAACTTTCAGGTAGCCAAATGGAGGACCTTTCCACAACCGTCCCCACCCCTACCTCTTATAGTCAATTGAAAATCTGCACATTAACAGAATTCTTGCACTGCCCCTAACTTACCAACAACCTCGAAATTAATGTCTTGACCAGAACCAACCCAGAGGCCCCATACACCAAAGCTACTTTAACCATAAAATGAATCTTGTACTATTATGAATGCTAGTATTGATGTAATGAAGGCGAGTCTTAATGTCTATTCAGCTGAAAAGAGCTTGTAACTACCGCAGGAACGCAAATGAACTATATTTTGAATGATGATGCAATGATTTTGCAGATTAGTGTCCCCCTGGTTCACAAGACATTTTGCTAGATTTTCACTTGTCACGGCGTTATGTTTATCAATATATAGCCTAATCAAGCAACACACGTTACCTGATAATACCAGGTAAATGTTTTTGTTATTGCACTTTCCCTTTTTTTATTGGGGATGAAAAGCTTTAATCTGAAACGTGTGCCTGTTGCTTCAGAAGACGAGCATGCAGATACCTACTTTTATCACCAGTCATAAATGCTGTAAAAATTAGGGACAAAAGCAAAGAAATTTTAAGCTACAAAGTCCTCTCCACGTCTTGATTTCCTTACTTTTTTGGACACGCTTCCTTCTGTGAGAAATGAATCAGAAAGGGAAAAGAATTTTTAAATCTCACCTTTCCACGCGGGATTCGGATCGACGATAGAAAGAAGAAAATTTTACAATATATTTCGAAATATGTCAAAATATCATTGCAAAATTTGAGAAAATAGTCATCTGCCAAACTAAATTATCTGCTGTTGTTTGTTCTTGAAAGCACTACAATTCTCAGTTCCTTCCCTAACTAAATATCTAACACTAAAAACACATGAAAGCCATGTGTTTAGGTATAATGACTTTATCGTACAAAACATAAATATTCAAACCTACAATGCCGATAAAACATGTGCTCTATGTAACGAATGACCATCCCAACGTTAATTGTTACGCATATCACCTGGCTTACGGGCTATGCTTTTTACCTCATAAACACATCAACAATGGGTCAAAATATCATTGCAAAATTAATGAATATAAAAAGTCATCTGCCAAACATATATTATCTTTGTCGCTGTTTGTTCTTAGAAACACTACAATTTTCAGTCCTTCTTTAACAAAATACCTGACACCAAGGCTCAAAAATATATATGTAACCAGAAACATATGAAGGCCACATGTTTAAGTATAATGATTTTATCATACAAAACCCAGATATTCAAACCTCCAATGCCTATAAAACATGTACGCACACACATACACATTCTCTTTCTCTCATTTGTGCCTCCCAAGCTTAAAATAACTATTATCTATGCATGCCTAAATTCATCGTATACATCTGAAACAATGCCCTCTCTCTAATCCACGAAGCATATTCAAGCACTATGAACTGGTTCTAAATCGCCCATCCGGTCGTCATCTTCACCCACGGGGGAAAGGGAGAGCAATCCTCGCTTTGTTATGAAAACAATGATTTATGAACCAACATATGGGAGGAGCCATTCATTTTCAGGCGGATTTACGACCGGCAACATTATTCCCGGCAGCAATGCCCGGCACTCTGGCTAGACATGAGGCTGGAGTGCTTTAATGAAATTGCGTAATATGCTTGCTAACTCTCTCTCTCTCTCTCTCTCTCTCTTACGCCCAAACGCACTTACACTTTTTTTTCTGCCTGTCTGTCTGTCTTACTCTATCGCATATGCAAGCAGTCTCTCTCTCTCTCTCTCTCTCTCTCTCTCTCTCTCTCTCTCTCTCTCTCTCTCTCTAACCTAAAGGTACATACAGACTCACGTTTCTTGTCTGTCTTTCTTACAATAAAGAATATGCAAACACAAACACTCTCTCCCTCTCTCTCTCTCTCAACCTAATACAGACATAACTACATTTTTCTCTCTCGCTCTCTCTCTCTCTCAAACACACACACATAAACACAAACACTCTCTCCCTCTCTCTCTCTCTCAACCTAATACAAACATAACTACATTTTTCTCTCTCGCTCTCTCTCTCTCTCAAACACACACACATAAACACAAACACTAACAGACATACAAAAACATACTTTCTTTTTCTGCCTGTCTATCTGTCTCACCCCCACACACATGCAAGCACTCTTTCTCTCTCTATCTCCACCTCATACAGACACAAACTACATTCATTCTCTCTCTCTCTCTCTCTCTCTCTCTCTCTCTCTCTCTCTCTCTCTCTCTCTCTCTCTCTCTTTCTTTTCCCCTTAATTTTTCAGGACGCTAAGTCTTTGTAGTCGACGTTGTTCGTGAAGTTTTTGTTCTTGTAGCATACTTTGATGTTTACCAGGGCCTCCTTCTGCGAGTGCTTTAGCAGGCAAAACTTAACAACGAAAGCCAGGTACTGGTTGGAAATTCCCAGAAAAGCAGCGACTAATTAAAATTTCACGGAGCTCTTTTGTTTAAGACTCTACGCTCTTCTGACACAAAAATTGTTTGCAGATTCTTTCTCTAAGTGCTATTGGTTACAAAATTGTATTTTCATATATTCACTTTTTTTTTTTATTCTTTGGGCAGTCATATAAAGGTCACCAACGTTGGCTCTGATCTGCGGTTGGATGGGTGAAAACTAAAGAATGCCACTACCGTTGGCACTTTCGCTTTCATAGCATTTTTCGAGACTTGCCTCGAACCATGAGAGTCTTCCCCGAGTGGGAATGGGTCACAATGATACCCCAAAAGCCGGGGCAAAGGAGTCAAGTCTATCCTGCTATTTTTCTCACACATGAGCTATAAATGTTTTTTTTTTCTAAGTTCATTATTACCATAACCGCCTAAGTGAGCCTATTTGAAATTCTACCTTTCATATCTTTTCTGTGCTTTATCTTACACAAATCTCCACTCATCTCCAGCGCCGCTTTTAATAATTCTCATCCAAGTAGACCTAGGACTTAGTCTCCTAATTCTTCTGGTTACATACAGGATCCTAGCAGACACTATCACGCACTATTTTCCCCGGTCAAGTGCAAAGGACAAGTCCAACCCATCTCTATATCTCCCACTCATTACTACCATAATCGCCTAGGCTAGATGAGCTTATGTGAAATTCTACCATTCATATTTCTTCTGTGCTTTATCTTCCACAAATCTCCAGTCATCTCCAGCCTCGCTTTTAATAATTCTCATACAAGGAGTCCTAGGTCTGGGTCTTCTAATTCTTCTGGGCACATACTGGATCCCAGCAGACACTATCACGTACTGTTCTTCCCAGAAAATGCACAGGGCAAGTCCAACCCATCTCTGTATCTCCCTCGTACTTTCCCTCTATGTTAATATTTCACTGTCACGCTACTCCTAATATTCTTGAAGTTCTATTCAAGAATCGACTTATACTAAATGTTTTATAAGTATTTTCCAATGTTCACTTAAGTTTTTTTTTTATGTTTACTCAGGATCAAAGGACGTGTTTACGCCACCCCCCTCCTCCCCCGCCATTCTATTGGGCATTCAGATGAGAAGGGCTGTGACATAAGCTACTTTTATTCTCATTAGCCTATATGAAGAAAACTGTGCCCTTATAGCCCATAATGACACCTGATTTTTTGAAATATAGAATTACGATCTGAACTAAGGTAAGTATTCGATATGTATGGGAATTTTTTATTCATTAACTGGGTGCAAACTTGAAATACCTAATCTAAAGCGTATCTGCGTAGTGCACGGAATGAAGAATTCGTGATGCTCACGTGCTAAAAAATAAAATAAAAATCCTACTTTATTTCAGTATTTATCGAAAATAAATCAATTCTACAAAAATCCTATTAATGAATCTGATCTTGGACATTGCGTTTTGACACTGAGACCGATATATTTTCGTTCTTTCAGATTAATTCCATTCCTCATTCATAGCTAAGACTATTAAAAGACTCTTAGCTTTAAACTGCGAGGGTAATTCATTAATTAGCACGTACAAATAATCTCTGTTAATGTAGAGGATGCTCCATTTAATTTCATGTTGAAATGGACCGTTAATGATGCTACTTCTAATTTTTCTCGGTAATCTTTCCCTGCTGAATACTGTTTTTATTTTCTCTTGATAGAAGGCACAGTCAATAACAGAAATGTTTGTCCTTTGCAGAATTCCTTCGATATAGCCTACCTATCCCAGTATCGTAGCTTTTATATTATGCACTGCATATATATATATATATATATATATATATATATATATATATATATATATATATATATATATATATATATATATATATATATATAGTGATAGTGTGTGTGCGTGTGTATGAGTGTAGTCACAGGTCGGTGAAGATAGGTATAATCATCTCATGACAGATGATTATAATACCCACTCCACTGCCCCAAGACTACATACCTTACACACACACACACACACACAAACACAAAAAACATGTACTTATATACATAAATAAATATATGTATATATATATAATTTATATATATACTTAAATGCTGAAGTATGTTGACGAAATTCTACAAAGGGCAAAAATCTGGTTATTCATTGTTCCATTATAAAAATAAGTTATAATATATATATATATATATATATATATATATATATATATATATATATATATATATATATATATATATTACATATATTCACACATATATGCATAACCATATATATACATATACAAAATAAATTATATATATATATATATATATATATATATATATATATATATATATATATATATATATATATATATATATATATATATATATATATATATATATATATTAACACGACAGAGCTAAAACAATAGTCTTTACTCTATTCAAAATTACCTTATTGTTTTCTCACCTTTTCCACATTTACTAAAAGAAATTCACATAAGATGTCATAAAATGTACGGTACACCAAACATTTGCAAGTTGAAGAAAATGCACACTTAACCACACACAACGGTGAAAAACCACAACAGGTAGACAATCGACATGAGCAATATTCAAGCGGGCAGGAAGTGAGAATGCATTGTATGACTGCGTATGTTTTGCATTTTCTTGTGCGCTTGCTCCCTCCTCCATCTATGCGTTACTGAAGTCAGCAAGAATAATTCATAATATTGGGCAGAGTTAAACAATAATATATACGCAGTGTGTGTATTTGTAAGTGTATGATTTTCGTTTTTCTGTGCGCATATAGCTTTTTCATGTTTGTTAACAACGTCAGTAAAGAATTATTCACAATACAAGTTAGAAATATGTGAAATGTTAGAATTATGTGACATACGCTAAAAATGTGTGAAGCTCAACGTGTTGACATTACATAAACAAACCAGAATGAACAGTAATGAATGACAGTTATAAATGATAGTACTCACCAGTTCGCAGGGGTTGGTCACCATGATGCCTTCCATGTTTGCCGTTGGTGTCTTCTTACTTCAAGCACAATAAAATCCTATGTAGAGCTTTAGTCTAGGGCAATTCCATACTGCAAATCACATTTTGAAATTTCACTCGTATACCAGCACATTTCTTCACCAATCAATCATGTCTGGGCAAAAATGGAAAACTCAACACTTGGAGCAACATTTTCTGAACCCTGTGTTATTTCCATTGCATCAAAATCACTATTTCTATAAAAACAAAAAAGGCGGAGGAATAAGGGAGTGAGACAAAGCTCTCCCAAGTTCGAGTTTATCTTCCGTCCACTAAAAACAAAGAGAAAACTCCCAAGAAGTTTCAAGAAACTCGGCAACGAAATTCTCGCACTCTTCAATTTCCTTATCCATTGGCGGCGCTTTTGTCTCCGGATTCATCGCCTTCTTTATCGTGTTAAGTCCGACAGCTCTTTGGTCCTTTTCCCCAAAAAACTGGAAAGTTGGCCCGCAGAAGTTTCGGCTCTTCGCGGACGCTGCTGAAGTTGGAGCTCAAGTTTCAGGTCGCGTCTCACACTCTGAAGTTGGCCTCGTGTTTCAAGTTGACACAAACCTTGATGTTCGGTCTTCTTCTTCTTCTTCTTCTTCTTCTTCTTCTTCTTCTTTCTTCTTCTTCTGTTTAATAAACTAAAATGCCTTTGTAGGAGACTTTCAGTGTTTCTCTACACGTTAACCATTTATAATTGCCCATTTGTAGCATTTTTCCTCTTCTTTTGTATAATTTCTACTCCTCCATTCTTATCATCATTGTCTTTGCCGTAATAGAGTTCCTGAAAGAAACAAAATGCATAACATCACCACAAATAAGCTACTGAAGTTTACAATAACTTTCATATCTAAATGATTATATAAAATCATTTTCTTTTGACTTTATGGGATAAATACTTCCAGAAAGACAACCAATTAAACATAATTACAGAAGTTCTTTCATAAATTACCTACAAAATGAAATTTCAATGCAAAATGAAATTTCAATGCAACACAGCTCTCGGGAATTTTAAAAAATGAACAGAATTACAAAGAAGACTAATTATAAAAGCTACCTTTCAATTACCTAATTAAAATTCAG
>NC_089758.1:15119233-15146733 GCF_040412425.1 Macrobrachium rosenbergii
CGGGGTACATTAACACATAAATAAGAAGAGGAAAAAGAAGAAGAAGAAGAGGAAGAAGAAGGAGATGAAGAAGCAAATGAGACGGCAACAGATACTGCCAGTGCTGTCAAGTTTCAGTCAGCAATGAAAACGAGAAACGGGAATCGGGATATCAAAGAAGAGCTGAACTACGAGAAAGAGGGAAGAGATAAGATAGATAACCAGAAAATAAATGCAATACATGGCAGGAAAAGAAAGACGCAGAAAACGACACAAATGAAAGGAGAAAAAATATCAACTCCTGAGGAGAAAGCGACGAGTAAATCTCAAAGAGGCGAAGAGAGGTAATGAAGAGGTTTGCGGTTGTCTGTTCAACAGGGATCGCATTTCACAAATCCTCGAATTTTTTTGTTCCTTTCTTTCAACTATTTTCATCACATTTAAAGTGTCCAAAGGTAAACATATATGTGTATATATATCTATATATAGGGGAGAGAGAGAGAGAGAGAGAGAGAGAGAGAGAGAGAGAGAGAGAGAGAGAGAGAGAGAGAGAGAGATTCGTTGTTGTTATGCGATGCATTATTATTATAATAACATTTAGACACATGCAGACACATGCGCGCACGCGCACGTCCACGCATGAACATGTGTGTATATATTTGTATGTACACACACATACATATATATATACATACATATATGTGTGTGCATTATATATGTCTGAATGTCTATTCACCATTAATGAATTTCCCCTATTAACAGAGGCTCCAGAAATCAGTACAGCACAATGGTTACTGGGAGATTCCCACTTTCAAGGTGGATTGACCGCGTGAAAGAAAAAAAAAACTTCTTGAGCATGAGCCACTTCATAGACCTAAACAGAAGGCTCGTGAGCAGTGCATCGAAGTCCTATAGACGTACTGGACCCGTCACCCTATCTTTCCCATTTTCTATGATTTTCTCTCTACCCTCCTAACACTACCTTCCATCTTCACAGCCTCCAACTACCTAAATACCTGAAAACAATCCATTAATCTTTTCACCTACTCTATTTTTTTACTATTCTACATTCTATATCGCTCACTCTCATTATGTAATTCCTACTTTTATACCTCATTAAGATTACGTGTGCAAACCCCAATTCCATAGGCTCAATAATCCCTCCTAGCTTTTAAACCCAGGCTTCCCCCGACTCCCGAAGTCTCTTTGCAATCTTTTACGCAGATCTAGCTCCGCTAAATTCCTTTTAAAACTTTTTTCTTTTTTTGTGCTTAAACCCATCTCCTCTCACTACGAAACATTGCATTAATTCCTACAATTATATGTAGATCAACGCATTCCACTGGTCTACCATCATTTCTAACTTTCATGATTCCCATTTACCTTCATAACATTACTCTTGCTCACATTTATCCTTAATGTACCTTAATGTTTCAGCATTCTCTCTTCGCTATCCCGAATCGCTAACTAGATTATCACCTAAAAACATTCCATACTCCATCAATAACCCAGTTCCTTATTCCAAATTTTGCTTCTGCACATGCACTACCTCTCACATGATTCCAGCCATAGATGTCCTAAGGAGCTATAGGGATATAAGGGACACATGCCTCAGCCCCATTGTTACACCAACCCAGTCACTCACCATCCACATGCTCTAAAACTAATTTGCTTTAAACAAAAAGACACTTAATTCCTCTCATCAACTTATAGCCTCTGCCATACATCCTAAACTTGCCCTCCCCACCCCCTATTAACTAAGTTCTAGGTCAAGTATGCCATGTATAGCTATTTTCCTTAAGTTTTAAACGCCTAGTTTAAATTCGATAACAAACGTTTGTTTAACCAACTCCAAACCCACAGCGTTCTCATCTTATTAATCCTTCTGCTACCTAGCCTTCTTTCTGAATCAAAACCCTGCCATGCACTTCCTCGGTATCTCTTGCTAAATATTGTGCTGTCAGTGCACCTCACGTGGTGCACCGTAGGCATTACTCACGGTTCTTAGCAGCTTTCCTTCTGCCCCTAGCTGTAACCCCTTTCATTCCTTTTACTGCACCTCCTTTCTTTTTCTCTTTCTCCATCTCACTTTCCACCCTCTCCCAACAATTGTTTCACAGTGCACCTGAAAGGTTTTCCTCCTGTTACACCTTTAAAAGCTTTTTACTTTCAATTTCCCTTTCAGCTCTGAATTACATCATAGGTTCCATAGCTTTGGCCTAAATGTTATATTCCATTCCGAAACCATCACAGTCTCTCCCATTTAACCTTCAACAGTACAGCTATTCTCTAGTTCTTTCCACAGTTACACCATTCAGCTCCGTTTTCCCTTCTGCATTCAACAACTCAACAAAATGCTCAATAAATCGACCAAGACTGCAACGGGTTGACTTCAGACAATATCTCCTAGAAGTACCATTTATTTGAGATACATTTGCTCATTAACATTTAATTCTATGCATGTAAGTATATAATATATGTGTATATAATATATATATATATATATATATATATATATATATAATAATATGTGTATAGATAAATATACAAATGGGTATGTAATATTTACGTAAGTGTATGTATACTGTATTTAATATATATGTATGTATGTATGTTTATATATTTGTGTGTGAAATAAACATACTTAAATAGATATATATATATATATATATATATGTATGTATAGAGAGAGAGTGTGTGAGAGTGTGTGAGAGAGAGAGAGAGAGAGAGAGAGAGAGAGAGAGAGAGAGAGAGAGAGAGAGAGAAGGGCATGACATAAACAAGTCGCCTATTTCTTATATAAGACAAATGGCATACAAAAATGCACTTACTGCATTAACCGTTATTCCGTTTGCCATTCTTCAAAACGCCTTCTTTATACATCCAGAGACATAATATGAGTAAATATTGATTTAAACACTAAAAAAATTGCCGATTTTATATTACACTTGTCTGTGTTTCATAGACACTCAAATTTCAGGACTTTCCATTATAATTTTACAATGTCTTCGACAAACACCTATGCATCAGGGGAGAGAATTTTCAGTAGTCAATCACGAGATATTTGAAATCAAGCGAACAGTTTGCTTATCAGTACCGATTATTTTACATTTCTGAACTATTGAAACTTCCATTGGCCTTCATTGTACTCTATTATCACTCATTCTCGCCAAAGGCATAGTCTGAATAGATTCAGGTTGTAAGTTTTAGCGGTCTAAATGATTAAGTGCTTACGACGCTTTAAATTTCTCTGTTGTCCTTTTCCAAAACAATAGATATCTGGATCATCTCGAAATCTCGAACATTCCCAATAAAACTCATCTGATCACTTGAACGATCAACGAGAACCACAAAAGAGAGAGAGAGAGAGAGAGAGAGGGGAGGGAGGAACCAGATAAAAACTAATCTGCCGCACGAACTCCTCCACCGATAGATGGCACTGTGAGCACCGTAAATCACTCGACCCTCCCCAACCTCGATGGTTTAGGTCCGAGAATGACCGCGCGACCGAGTCACCAGAGATCGAGAATGATACTACTGCCCCCAAGGAGACAGACAGGCAAGACATCGAAACACCACGCCGCACATACATACATACATACAAACGCAAAATTCAGGACAGGTGGCTGGGGGTTGTGGGTAGCCAACTAGTCAAATAGGTCTTGATGCGAATCAAATTCGATAGTCCGCCCACTGACGATCTGTTGATAGCCACTCAGAGCTATGGGGCATCTTCATTTATTCGCCTGGAGATAGTGCTTTTTTTTATTGAAACGTTACTATAATTGAAAGTATAACAATGAATTTCTCGACGGAGAGGCAAGTGAGAAGCTGTCAACATTGCAGTTACTTTTGATAACGACCACAACGCTAGTTAGGCATAATTATAGGGCGGTTTCTTTCTCCTCTTGTGTGCTTTTCGCCTCGCATCATTAATTTCTATTTGTTTTCTTGTATGTAATACTTGCTATGCGCCCAGATACATACTCTTATAAATCACAACGTGATAAATGCATCGCCAATAGCAATTGCCGAAACACTGTAACGAGGTGATCAACTCAGCGCATGACTTTGTCGTTGTAACGAGGAACCCATTACGTTTAAGCAAAGGGTTTAAGAAAAGTAACAGAATAAGTTTTTGCTGTTTGCGAACAGTTAAATTTCTATCTTTTTAAATTAAATATACGGTACTGATGTCGCTGTTATATGAAAAACCTAAATATTCAGTTCGAAGATCAAACCAGCCTTGTTTTTTTTCATCCGTGGGGAGCTAGTGCTGTAAGTGCACCTCACACGGTGCACTGTAGGCATTACTTTAGGTTCTTCGCAGCGTCCCTTCGGCCCCTAGCTGCAACCCCTTTTGTTCCTCTTACTCTGCCTCCGTTCATATCACCTTTATTCAATCTTACGTTCCACTGTCTCCTATCAGTCTTTTCATATCGAAACTGTGAGGTTTTCCTCCTGTTACACCTTCTTGAGCTTCTTGTGGCTCAATGTCCCTATCAACGCTGAATGACCTCATAGGTCCCAGCGCTTGGTCTTTGGCCTAAATTTTATAGTCTAATTCCAACACATACACACATACATGCACACACACACACACACACACACACACACACACACACACACACACATATATATATATATATATATATATATATATATATACTGTATACATATGTAATCAGAGTGGATCATGTTTGTCCTCCCCTGGGTGACAGTAGGGGAGACATGACACAGCCACCCACCCCCTACGAACCGGTTTGTCAGCCCCGGGTGGAGGCGGGGTAGGTAGGTGGGTAGGGGAACGGGAGGGTAGGAGAGATATCCACCGTCCTCCTGCAAACCTGTTTGTCCGCCCAGGGTGGGGGCGGGGGAGGTAGGGGTTCAGGAGGGTAGGGGAGACAACAGCCGATAAGTTTCAGCGCGCGTAGCGAGCGCCAACAAGCTCGTGTATACATACATACATACATACATACATACATATATATATATATATATATATATATATATATATATATATATATATATATATACGTGTGTGTATATACTGTACGTGCGCGCGCGTGTGTACACGATTACATCTCAATGTTTGCTTGTCTGAACAAGGATTTATTACTAAGGAAATGAAAACAATTTCGACTCGACTAACGGTATGGCGTAAACCATTCCAACCAGCTGGAGACAAAAGCATGACGTCATTTGCGAAACAGAGGATCTGAAAATTGGACGAAATAAGTGAAAGGGAAATTGAATCACTGATTCATTTCCTGCGATAGAGTGACTTCACAAAGCTATGTCAACAACTGCGAAACGCAATTATAAGCTATAATTACTTTTATTTTTACTGATAATATCTAAACGGAAGTTTCTCACAGAGCATTCAACAGAAAACGTATCAATTTGTACTCAAACATCTTACTGTACATCTACAAATTTCATGTAATGGAAAGTGGCCCGGTGGGAGGCCAGTGGTGAAAGAGACTAGCCCCGGACTGGAGGACGGTTAGTCTGGCCGTAGATTTCATGACCGTAAGACTATCATTTCTACCTAAAGGATAAAATAAGTTCACAGATACACACTGGGTTTGATTTTGTTGAGATTATTGCTACTAAACTCTATAAGACTGAACTTTTCACGATCAAATAAAAATGACAATTTGATACACTAGAGGCAATAGGAGTAACATGGGCACAAGAAGGATTAGGAAATGTGAGGAGGGCCGGTGGGATGCTGATGAGGATTGCTCATGATGTAAGGTATACAAAACAAACGTATGCTCCTTAGCGAGTTATATAAGGAGGGATTTTAGAACACTGGACTACAGTCCACCAGAACATTTAATGACGAATGAAAACAGTCAGAACTTGTCAAATTATCTGTATTTAATTATAAGGGAGAAACGAAATGAGATGAAGTAAACAGAAATGAGTGCTTTTAGTTTTAATTATACTTGTTTTAATGGTGTATGTGCATCAATGGCATTTCTGTATAATATTGGACGAATATGATTTTTATTTGGACTTTACCCCCTTACAGGTAACGCCCCTATTATTGTAACATTTACATATTGTAGCCTATATATTACTGGAGACATTTTCGTCAATAAGGGATTAATAAATTAAAAAGACTACGCAGGGATTAACTCGTGTATACGTAATCAGGAGACAAAATATAGACAACTATAAACAAAACGGCTAACATTCCCCTTATACTCTAGTGTCACTTTTGCGTTCGGAAGAGACCTTGGAATTTTCTGTTGTCTTCTCTCTCTCTCTCTCTCTCTCTCTCTCTCTCTCTCTCTCTCTCTCTCTCTTCTCTCTCTCTCATTTTCTGCTAAAATAAAATGAAACAACTTCACTCATTCATGAAAAATTATGTTTACTTTCAGGTATTTTTTTCTCAGTTTTCATTGTCATTACGAAATGGGGCAGTGCAGCAATTGTAAGTGTTGACCCAGCTTAGGTCACTCTAATGGGAAATAAAAGTTTTGAAGAAAATTTGTTCTCTGTTAATTTCCTGTCAAGTGGTTTTTCGTACTGTATAAACACTTCTGCATTACTAAGGGCATGTGTGAAGAAGTAAAAGTTAGGAGAAGTTACGGGAGAACGGCATGGGCGAGACTGAACAAAGAAATACATGAAATGAAGAGAGAAACAGGGGCAGAGATAAGACCCATAGAACTGATGCTAATGATAAAGAGGCTGAACTGAACAGCAGTTCATGATTACAAGGGTCATGGGAGACACGGAAGTAGAAGAATCAGACGATGATTGACTTCAACCACTCGTCTCGGATAAAAGAATTTTATCATCAAGTCTGGTTTTGATCCATGAATTTGCTACGTCTTGGGTCCTCGAACCTAGCATTTGAATGGGCTACGTCGTCGGTATTATCGCGATAAAGGCCGACCCTGTTGTTTACTTTTTTATTGCACTTTACTTTCTTGCTTTCATGTTTCTTCTAAAACCTTTTGCCAACAGGGATTTTTAGACAAAAAGAGATATAAGAGATATGACAAGAAAATTATTTTTTTTTTTCAATTTGTTTCTTTGTTTCACTGCTACACAACTTATTGAAAGGGAGTGGCAAAAATCTTTCCTTGAATCAAGCAGAGTTCGTTTTTCTTTCTACGTGTGATTTTATAAGAGCAAAGATAAATCTAGGATCTCTTTGCATCCAACCGTTTTCAAGAAGACCGTAGAAATGTTGAGGGCAATTTAAGCTGCTAGCTATAGAGCAAGGGAATCAATGTTCGTTGTACAAATATAAAATATTCGTGTTCAGTGCAATTGCTGATTTTTTTCAAGACGGCAGCGTTAAAATCCTTTGTTAAATGTACTTTCACTTTAAATCATTACTTTTCATATCACCGTCTGACTTCTTTACAGAAAGATGTTTATTAAAACTAGTTTATTATACCGGCAAACATAACAGTAACACAAGAGATGGTTCAGTCAGGATTACTCAAGTTTAGAGGCATCACTGGCCGTCTCAAAACTCGGGCCAAGATACCTTCATTCTGCATACTTTTATATGAGATCAGTGTTGAAAAGCTCAGCCCGGGCTGGACGACGACATTCCGTTTTATGTAGTGAGATTGCTTTTAGAGTTACTAAATCAAACCAATGACAGGTTACCTATTCCCGTAGGGGGGTAGTGCTTGTAAGGTACTCTGCGGCGTCCTTTCAGTCCTTAGCTGCAACCCCTTTCATTCCCTTGACTGTAGCCTACCTCCGTTTATATTCTCTTTCTTCAAGCTGACTTTCTACCCTTTCCCAACAATTGATTCATGGTGCAACTGCGAGGTTTTTCTCCTGTTACACCTTTCAGACCTTTTAACTGTCAATTTCCATTTCAGCACTGAACGACCTCATAGGTCCCAGCGCTTGGCCTTTGGCTTAAATTCTATAGTCTGTTCTATTCTCCGACAGGGTTGCGCTGAAAATTGGAATGAGACAAAATTTTTAAGACAAGACCTAAGCAGTGGGTTGTAAGTTTAGATTAAGCCGGCCTCACGAGCTGGCCTTGGTTGTAAGTTCTTAAAGTAAGAGCCCTTGTGGAATCTCTTGACTATGGTCAGCCAACAGACACGCATGAATAGTGAAATAAACAAAGCTGCTTAAAGTGTGCCGCGTAGGGAGTAAACAATCCCAGTCCCGCCGCCCCCCAACGCCTTCCCTCTAGCAACCACAACTCCTCAAGGGGTATATAAAGAGAGAGAGACATCTCAAAATCAGGCCAGCATTCATAAGCTGTGCTTTGAAGACTTTACCATGAATACTTCATTCTCAGGAGAGATATTTGTCTGAGAACGTCAATATAGATTGATAGGAATTATTTCTCAATGAAGTTTTGTTGGATAAATGCGAAAGTTGAGTGTTTGTATCCAAAGGCAGTCTGGGAACGTGATAATGAATGCCGAATTGAGTAGTCCTTATCTTCTCCTGAGGTAATATTCATTCATTTTGCCAATAGAGGATGATGCCGAAACTGAATTCTGGTCACGCCTTTACGCAAAGAAAAATCCTAAATGAAATATCTATAGGATCTCTCGAGGCTGCGTCTGGTGTGGGATAGATAAAATTTGGTTATATGCTACTAACGGGATGATTGTATATTTTGTATATGCAGAGAGAGAGAGAGAGAGAGAGAGAGAGAGAGAGAGAGAGAGAGAGAGAGAGAGATTGTAAAACATTTCCTTGATAAAGTAATTATAATTGCATTGTCCGCCAAATCCCAAAAACATTTTCAATCCTAAAAGGCCCTGCAAATTCTGCCTTATCCGGAATTCCACCCTTTTTTCTGTCAACTGCAAAGCTTCCAAAGGCCTACAACGACCCTATTAATCCATTTAATAATTAGATTGAAAATCGGGTCCCACTTACTTTTTTACTGATTTTTTCTTAAACTGGCGTCGCAAATATTAAGATCATGGACTCAGCATCTTACTTTATATCTCTTTGAATCATGACAATTGACTTAGAACAGGGATGGTTGCACCTGCCCCCAATTTTTTTTTCTTTTTTGCTGAGTGGTTGGGATGGTCGTTAAATGGGAAACTTTTTTTTTTTTGGGGGGGGGGCTAGGTGAAGGAAGTTACTTCTGCATAAATGCAAGGCTGCGGTGGGATTCCATGAGAATAGGTTTTTTCTGTGTTTATGATTTACTGTGGGAGGTTTTTCCAGTTGAAAGAGGGTGCGATGGCTTCGGTGAGAGAAGTTCCCTTTTTCTGCTCGAGTGAGGTTGACTATTACTTGAGTGTGGGAAGTTTTTCGTGCTGAATGAGGGTGACCATTACTAAAGTAAGGGAATTTTTTCTCAGGCTGAGTCAGCGCGACCACTCCTTAATTATGATTATTATTCAAAAGACAACCCCTATTCATATGGAACAATCCTACAGGGGCCATTGACCTGAAATTCAAGCTTCCGAAGAATATGATTTCCATTTGAAACAAATTGCAGGAGATAATAGGAAATAAAAAAAAAGAAGAGATCAGTCGTTAGAAAAAAAAAGATAAATCAATAAACTGGTAAAATAAACAGGTAAAAATATAATTAAGTAAGATGAATTGTTTTAGGGAAGTAATACAAAGTATAAGATGAATTGTTTTAGGGTAGTAATACAAAGTATCTTAGCTTGAACTTCTGAGGTTCTTATTGCACGACATCCATAGGGAGAGGGTTCCAGAGTCCAACGGTGTGCGGAATAAAAGACCTCTGGAACGAGAAGTTTGAAAGCTAGGCACATTTACTATTTATCCTTATAGCCGTGAGGAATATTTACATTATGAGGCATTTTTCTGTCTTAGTAATGACCACTGTTGAAATGAGAGTTCTTCCAGCTGAGTAGGAGAGACCACCCCCAGCGTGTGAGATGACTATGGGTGACCACTACTTTACTGGGAGAGGATTTTCCAGGTGGGAGCTGGGGTCACGACTGCAATGAAGGGAGGTGGGGAAAACTTTAGTACAGCAAAAGTAAACCGTGAGGAATGTGCTGACACTCTCTCGGTGACGGTTAATAACTACTTTTTCCGCAAAAGATTCTCTCTACAAATTTGAGCAGCTGATTTTCCAATAGACTTTTACAATGCGCCAACAGTGAATGAGATAACTATCAGCGAGCAATACATACGCATCAGAAGCCTCAAATTAATCACTGGACTGTGGACTGTTCTCATTCCCCTTTAAAAATGCAGTGCGTAGGGCTAGTTTGGCCCTTATACAAGTTTGCAGACTGCAGGTCGCTTCCTTCGAGCTCCGTGGCTTTATGTCCCTAGGATAGGTGCCAGAAGGGTGGAGCCTTCTTGTGTTCCAGCAAATCCTTTGCTATAATGAGGTAGTCACGTTCCAATTTTCTTGACCCTTGCAAGGTGCTGATAGCCATTTATAGTTTATATTGGTGTATAGCAGACCTGGAACAAACTATGAACCTAGCAAATATGATTCAAGAGCTTTACCACCTAACCACGGTTTCCACTAAGCCATTGTGAGCTCACAGGGCATTAGGTAAAACGTACGCTCTATGTCCGGTCTTCCGAACAGCTGGAGCACGGTCGCCATCACTGTCTAAGACCGAAAGATCAACCATAGACTCGGGGACATAAGAACCAATCATTCCAACACACACACACACACACACACACACACACACACACACACACACACATATATATATATATATATATATATATATATATATATATATATATATTGTCAAGGATATATCCCCCCCTTCCTGTAGAGGCCCATGCATTATTAATTTTGCAATGTCGTCTGATATTCATTTGGGCAGCCAGGCCGGGAAAAGTGGCAGGTGGAGGAGAAACAAGCATAGTTTGAACTAGATCAGGGCTGTCAGTACCAGTGTATAGCAGTGTAGGAACACCCTCCCCCCACCATCGCCTGATCCTGGGAAACAATAGGCCCCCACTCTCAACTCCCTTTTCACCCCCATCACGTGATATGGGAGCATTTAGGTATGGGGAAGGTCAAATAGGCATATTGAGGCTAGGGGCGAGGTAGGATTTTAATCTGTAAGCACTTAGTCCTAGGAACCTTTTTCCTCTGCTTTTTTTGCTGGCGTATGGCTCCTTGCAGGTACGGCTGGCCCCAAAGTTCGAAATTCAAGACGCCGTGTTTTGGAAGCAGGCAGATTCTCCTGTGACCTCGTCAGGAACGCACGTGCTGCCTCCTTTTCTGCACTGCTGGTTGAACTACCTTCGACGGACAGCCGAGACGACTGTTTGGCGCCCTCAATGGTCATACAAGGTTTGTACATTGCAAGTAGTCAATAGCCAGCCCCTTTCCCTTCCACTTACCCCCCTTAAATTTCCCATTTCTTTAAACTTTAATTCCTTCCTCCACAAAGCCATCTTCCTTTGTTACGAGTCCTGCCTGCCTCCCATATCTCGCCATTAATGTGCCTTGAATTTCAGTAGAGATCCCGTGCTAATTATCCATTTATCCCTCTCCCCGTGCAACTTAAGGGCAATTTAGGCTAAGCAATACCAGTGTTAACTTTACTCTTTGTGTGAGTGTGATCAAGTGTTCATTGTTAAAAGCCCACGCAGTTACGATTCCCATATTGTGCCTACGTGATTTCATCATAATTATCTGCTGGGCTACGTAGTGGTTAATATTTAACATGTGAAAAGGTAACATTTACAAGGGAATTCAATTTCCTTCAGTGTGTACCATTGTTCCTAACCTAGAACCTCTCTTACAGGAGAGACCAACCAATCCGTGTGCTCTGTGCCTGATAATTTTGACTCCCTTTCAAGCCCGAAATATTCCTAGACGCAGTCTGATCCTTGAAATCCGTTGTGGCTTCGCCAACAGTTTTATATGAATTATTTTCCCCATCCTGGAGTTGAATCTGTTTGCAGCATCTAACTGAGACTATTCAGTGTAATCGGGGCATGACTAAGGCATTTTTATTGTGACTGGAATAATTGTATTGCACATTGGCCCCCTTATTAATCAGCTTGCTTGTTTCCAATCATTGCATTATTGTTCTATGTGTCCAATTAATGAGTCTGCCCATTGACTACCATGTCGTTTTGTTTGTCTCCTTGTTTCACTGCTAACGTCTCTGTAAATAAACCCCTGTAAATTTGTAAAAGAATTTTAATTCCAAATGGCGACCTTCCTCCTTTAATTGTAAGTCCAGGACAAGCTCAGGTAAGTTTCCAATAACTTTTCCTTTGTTCATAATTTGGGCGCAATTGGTCCCTTTGCAGTCAATATTTCCACATTTGTTTAATTCTTCCCCAACCAAGACTCCCAGTTTATGACAATATATATATATATATATATATATATATATATATATATATATATATATATATATATATATATATATATATATATATGTGTGTGTGTGTGTAATGTGTGTTCTGTAGAGAGAGAGTATAATGTTCCTGAGAGAGAGAGAGAGAGAGAGAGAGAGAGAGAGAGAGAGAGAGAGCTAGCCAGCCAGTGAGACGCCAATGTCTTTCACATACATTAACAAACAAATTCAGTCGTAATCGATTCTGCACACGCTCGAACCGCAGGGTATCACATGACCCTCGAAGAAACGAAGAAGCGAAGGCGCCGAATTTCCTTTTTACGTAATAGCAGAGATACAAAGTTACAGAAGGGAAGAGGAAGCCACTTGCCGCTCACGCCTCTCGATTCTCACGTCTGCCTAAGAAAATCTGGAGAAGAAAGAGGAACCTCAGATTTGCATGATAATTATATCATACGTGATGTGCTTTCTGCTGGTATTCTGCCACACGCTAACGTGAAAATGAAAAAAATGCGAATTTTATTCTTGTCAAAATCCAATTTGCTGGTCATGATGGATTGGCGCTTAGTTTGTCACTAATATTTTCGTGTGATTTCAGGTACGAGAAATTTCAAATAGCATTCACGACAGAGTGCAGAATTTGGTTTCATAGTTTGTTTTCCATTGAAATTCATTAAAATGTTTCGAATTGTCATCTTCCTAACTATTAGTTTCAAATCAACTACGTGACCTCGTTCCCGACTGATCACGTATGACTTGGTGGAAATTCAAGAGAATACTTTAGACTCATATTGAAGAATTACTTCTTTACATCATAAGCCTACAGAGGCCCAGGAGGACTTTAACTTTTTAACTTTAACATTATAAAAACATTTATAAAGATGATTTATATTCGCTGGTCTCATTTTCTTATATCGGTTTATGTTTATTTCTTAAACCAATAACTCATCACAGCTTTTTTTTTTTTTTGCAATGACGCACACTAAATTAATGACTGATGTATACTCTCTTATGATATCATATCTAAGCTTACTTTTGCATTTCAAAGCATATAGTTTACTTCTTGGAAGTGACGGTAAAAATCCACAGACGTTATCAATGATGCCTCTGTCTTCCCTCTGATTGGTGGATGTATTTGAACTGTAGCCTTTAGTGGGTGGTGAGGGCTGCAATGATGTCGTCGGGGGTGGGTTCTTTATAAACTAAGGTGGAACGGCTTAGCAGCAGTTTTCCTTGCATCCACATAATACATTTCTTAAGTTTTACCCCAGTGCTTTATTTAATACGAAACATTTTATTTCTTTTACGTTGAAAGAAGTCTTGAATTAACTATAAATTATGTGACTTCAAAGCACGATAACTCATGGCAACAAACAGGTTCCCATGTGGGTAAATGGAGGCTCATTGTAGAGGCGTATTTTTTTCTCTTAATCCGCTGGCTTGTTGTTACAACTTGTTGTTACAAGCTGGTCATTCATAGCAGAAGGGCCTGGTTACTTATCTCATTGGTGTGATTTCGAAACCTAACAGTCATTAATCCATTAATCCCTCTAGAGAAAACAAGCTTTCTTCCAAAATTCAAAGTTTGCAGCCACTGAAGCCGCTTGTAACATTAGGCTGAGACATGTGTCGACATTTAGTTCCGGGGTAATGTGATAGAGTATGGTACCAGAAGACGAGTTTTCAGACCCATGAGAGGTAAATTAATTACAACCGTCAGAATCTGATGTGTTTTCCAAGCGAACTCTGAAGGAACAATCAACCGAGTGCTCTTACCTAGCCGAGGAAAGATGGAGTGGAATGGTATAAAAAATCAGGTCAAAGGCCAAGCGCTGGGATCTATGAGGTCATTTAGCGCTGACAGGGAAACTGGGAATAAAAGGTTTTCAAAGTGTAATGAGAGGAAAACCTCACAGTCGCACTATGAAATTGTAAGGAGCGGGTAGTAGGTAAGATGGAAGAATGAGAATCTGAACAGAGGTACAATAAAATGGATGAAAAGGGTTAAGCTAGTGGCCAAAGGAACTTTGCAAAGAACCATAAGTAATGCCTACAGTGCACCGCGGAAGGTGCACTATTCCCTACGGCGACCGAGGAAAGTTGTAAAAGTCGGAAAAAAGTGAATTAGTATGATGAGACAGTTATGGAAATAACAGGCCTACCGCTTGGACTGAGAGCTGATATGGCAGCCTTTTCAGTATGAAAACTTAAATAGTGGCTTTGAGCGCCCTTCCAGAAATCTCGAATTCCTGAGGGCGCATAGGGAAGTTGCACCCGCGAGCTTACCTGGAAGCCCAAGGCTACAATATCCGTTGACTCAGCGAAGTCAAATAAATCTCACCCTTAAATGAAGAGTTGGAAGTTTCAGACTTTACTGGATGAGACCTATGAGGTGGGAGACTAACAATGAGTGGAGATTTGTGAAAAGAAATGACCAGCTGAATTTCCCATGGGCCCTTTGCGGCTTTGGAGGCGATGGTGATGAAGATAATGAAATGAAATTGAGGCCTACACAACCAGGATGGCAATGTTAAATCTTCCATGTCAAATACTAGGTCATTTAGGTTTGTTTATCAGCCAAACAGTGAAAATAAGCAAAAGAATTTAAAATGAATGCCAATATGGCTCGGTGAATAAGTAAATTAACATGCATAAAAACTATCAGAATGAACTACCAAATTAAGTAAGAATAGCAATATTTGAAGCGACCATTCCACTCAACCTTTAAGCTATGAAGATGAATTTTACAGAAGAAAGGAGACTAATTAATATGCCGAGAAAAACGTCGCTGCTAATTCCCAAGAAGAAAAGAACATAAAATCGTAAAACTCCCGAGTTACTAAGGCCATGAAAAGAATCAACTCCAAAAAGTAAACTTTAATGACCTCGGCATCCTTCCAACAGATCCGACGCCTCGACTAGTACGCGCGTTAATCCCCCCTTTTTTTCTCTCTCTTTCCTTCTCTTTGGAAGTGAGGCTCCCATTGGAGAGTCATTAAAAATGCGAATATGGGACCATTTCATGCCTAATCCGATGATTTGTATGCGCTAACACAGTCTACCGCCAGAAGCCTTTCTAGAAACTTCGGCCTCAGCGTTCAAGGATGCTTCGCTACAAAAGAGTTTGACTGATTGGCTGCTTGATTTAAAGCTGCAAACTGGCGCTGCAACAGCTGGGCTCATTAACGTCGTCAGTACGATACTTGCTATGCGAAAGAGTTCTTGCGATAAGGTACAGTCAGGATGGATTATATAAAAGAGGAATGTCAGACGGCAATCGGTGAACAGACTCATCTTAAATCATTACTCTTATTTTTGTCACTTGCTACTGAAACTAGGCTGAAAAGTGTTTGGATGAAGATTTTACATTTTTTTTACGAGATCGTGTAAAAATTTAAGGAGAACTAAAGTTCGCTAAGATAAAAATCATTTTAAAAAAATTATAGCAATAAGGACTGAATCAATTCAGCAAATGAAAGTACATAACCTTTCAATTCTGAACTTATTGCTAATGTATACAAGGATTCACAAAAACGCTGGAATGCAGTTATCTAACGTAAATTAGGCCTCATCTGGTATACAGAATACGTAACCCTAGTGTGTATGCTGATATACTTTTACAAAATGTAACCGTATGGGATTTATTCTGTAAAGGAATACACTGAAATAATTAGGTAACGGCATCTCAGTGAATTGTTTGCCAGGATCAATGTTGATAAAATGTTGATATGTGGACCTTGGCCAGGCTATAACAGCAGATCCTCGTCCAGAGAGGCTCTCTAGGCTTAGGACAGCAGATGCCATTGGTAAAATCTCCTTAAGACTTCAGACGCTCTGAGACCTGACCACCCCATGACAACAATTGATGAAAATTTAGTTTGTTCTATCGTTTTATTATTAAGTCAGCCTTGTGCTGGAGGGTTCTTGCTCCTGGGCAGGCGGTAATGAAAATCCAGGATATTGGTTTATTAATAATACAAATCCCAATTCCCTTAGACCATTCGAATGAGGAAGGCTCTAGAAAGCACATAACATAGCAACAGGATACGGCAATTAATTCTGCCTGGCTACTCGCTCATGTGACGGAATGTCAAGGGGAAATTCCCTGGCTAATTGGGAGGTAGCAACCGACGGCCAACTATCAGTGTACCTCACGTGGTACACTGTAGGCTTTACTAAAGGGTTTTTGCAGACTCGCTTCGGTCCTTAGCTCTACCCACTATTTAGCCTTTTATTCCCGCTTGCTGTCTTCCATCTTGCTGTCCAACCTCTCTAACCATTAATTCTCAGTGCAAATGTGAGGTTTTCTCCCAAATCCACCTCTAGAACCTAGTACTTCGTCTCATTTATTTTCTGGATCCTTGTATCTTGTCCTACCTGGCCAAGCGACAAGCAGAAAGTGGCCCCGCACTTGGCTTTCTACCTTAAATTTCCTTGAATCTTAATTCATGACCGACATCTTCCATGAGTTCCAGCTAAGACAGCCATGAACGTGGAACGCCAGATAACGCAAACAAGTCAATTAATCCATTCCATGGAACTTTCAGTTAAACAATACAGCTTCTACCAGCGTCCATGTAACTGCAAAAACCTCGTTAATTTTCATGGGAAGTAAATACTTTCATCCACGAATGCTGGAATTCACTACGCTTTGAATTACATGTTAATAATTTAACACAGAGAATGGTATTTGGAATTTAGCAAATTAACCGAGTATTAACTTCTTCCTCGCACTCGGAACATGTGACCCGTTCTCTTTTAAAACGTGAAGTGTTCCTTTTTGGTCATGTTAATAATATTACTCATTTAAATTACTTGTTGATTTTGGTTAATGTTTTTTTATAAAACAATAATCTTCACATTCATATGTTTTAACCTTGACAACTGATGGTCATTCATTTTGTTCAATAAAATCTCTTTGTGGGGTTAGATTTGCCTAAAATTATCAGCAGGTCAATTTTAGTTACCAGGGTAATTTTTTTTTATTTATATTTTTACGCAGAAACCAGTATTTTTCTTTCGTTATTAATTTTATCCAGCCATGGTAGAAAAATACATAACCATTCTCAAATTGCTATAAATTGCATAACAATTACATAACAATTCTCAAATTGTTATAAATTCATCAACAAAAGTTTTTAGGCGCCACGTACAACTTCCTTCCAAAATCTAATTGGAGCACAAAAAAAAAAAAAAATACTGAAGCTGTTCCAGATCGCAATTAAACGAACAGCACAAAAAAGTATGAACTTAAAAAGTTAAGTCGTAACTTGCGGTAAGAAATTACCGAAACAGAAGCTTGAATTCTATTCTTATGAATGAATTTGCCATAACTTTTTTTTTTTTCTTGGGAAATGAATAAATGCTGAGAAAAAGAAAGAGAGCAAAGGACGAAGGGAGATAAAGAGGCGAATCGCTGTTCTTGTTGCAGTATGTCGCCAGAAAGTGACGTGTATTATTTTATAATTTTGTTTAATTTAATTTATGTTTATATTTATGTTTTATGTTTAATTTAACTTATATTTATGTTTCATTTAATTTATATTTTCGAAAAAAGAAAGACAAAAATGCTTACAATAAAAAAATTTTTTTTCGTGACTGAAATCTGTTGTCATACATGTTAATCAGTACATATTCGTTATGTTTCTCATTGTGTATATAGCTCTTTAAAATTCTAATTACGAGCACAACATATTTATATTATGATGGCTTTTAATTAGATCATACAACATACAATGCTCATAGCACGTGCAGGGCAATATGAAGTTGCGGTCTCAAAAGCACGAAGTGGTATACGCCAAGTCAAACTACGCGTGATTAATTGATTAAAACGGGAAATGTTTCAAATGATAGTATTATACAATCATCATCACCTCCAAGGACGCGTGACACGAAGGGCCTCGGAGAAAATTCGTTACACACGTCTTCACTGTTCTTTATCTTCCACCAATCTCCGCTCATCTTCAGCCTCCTTTCTCATAGTTCTCATCCAAGTGTCTTTTCCAGCTCTTTTGGTGCCCAGCTGAAACTATCACTACTATTCTTTCAAAGGTTATGAGAACGACATGTCCCGTCTGTCTCCATCTCCCTCTCATCATTATCTCATCTGCGTATGAAACTTCCATAATTTTCTTATGGTGTCCATTCTCATTTCTAACTCTATCCTGCCATCTGACTCCTAATATCCCTCTTAAAGCTCTATTCCCAAATGGATAAAATCTTTTGGATATAGTTTCATTATTATGCCATGATTCAATTTCCGTAAAGCAACACAGCGCTAAAGTTGTGTATATTAGTAGATATAATTGAGTAGAATCTCCTCCACCAGCAAAAATCCATTCCAGATCGCTTCCGGTGACCTCCTCCTACAATTTCCAGCCTCCCTCCACTATTAATCTCCTGGATATCTTTTTTTTTTTTAACTTATCATATCTGACTTTTCCCCATTTCAGATTCTATGTGCAGGCTTTAGTGTGTGTGTGTGTGTGTGTGTGTGTGTGTGTGTGTGTGTGTGTGTGTGTGTGTGTGTGTGTGTTTCAAGTTATCGGTAATATGTCTGGCCGTCGATCGCTTAACCTCCAGTGTTTTTGTATATCACGATTTGCTCAAAGGCAAAAAGGAAAAACGAATGCGTCTTACTTTTTTGTTTTTAGAATTAAATTATTCACGTTGCTTATTGTACCACATAATTCGCGTTACACATGATAATTCCCCTAAATCGGGTATAAGTTTTTGTACAAGGTCATATTCACGCATAAGCATAACACGGGTAAAAGTTAGCATATTGGGTATACAAAAATAAAATTACAGAATCTCTTCATAAACAGATTTGTCCAAGATTTAAAAACTGTCCGGTAATTTATAAATACCGTGACTGGGGCTTAAATAAATTTCTTCTTAATCATTTACCCGTTATTCTACGCGTGTTCACTTTACACAAACTAATAATATATGTAACTTACGACCACGCATCATTTCACAATACCCTTGACAGTGGTAGTGAGTTTATGACTTATTAACAAATAACGACAATATTATCGAAAGAGGTAGCAGCCTACTTCCCAGTGTAAAAAATGAAAGCTAAATTTACAATGAACGCAGGGCCATCATAATCATCATCATGAAGTATCGGTCATTATCCTTTAACTATAAATACCGACTGTATTTTCTTCGGTCTTTATATACGTATTAAAGCAAGTTCTCATTTTTGTCCCTCGGTACTAGACATAACATAAAAGATGGCTGAGTATAGTAACCCTGATTATGAAACGAGATTTGCTGGACAGGTTATTCAAGACAGTAAACTTTTCTCAGTGCTCGGGAGGGAGACCACCGTAAATATGAAGATGATCAACACGAAATCTCCCGTGAGATTTACCGAAATTCTTGATAAACTTTATGAATCTGAAATGAGTAGCACTGGGTCACAGTGAGGCCTGGAAAACAAACAGAGTAATTGAGTAGTGTATCGTTCACTAACCCATGAAACCTCCCGTTAATCGAATCTTCTCAAAAAATGCTCTGAAACAAAAACAAACACACACAAAAAATTGGCTTTATAATCGATTAAGATTCCCATCAGACAAACAAATATCGTTGCCGGTTTTCGGGAAGTGTGTTCATATCCGTCACATAGACTAATCTGACAAACTTTGTAAATCGAGCAACGTATCATTCTTTATATGATTTAGGAAAAATGTTTCCTGGAGAAGTATTCATAAAAATATATGTTCATTTCTTCTAGTATTTTCTAAGAATTTTGTTGACAATAAAGACATAAGAAGTATCACCAGCAAATTAAAAAACAGTGTAAGTAGTTTTCAGAACCGCTGTTCATAAGTGTTAATATCTAATTTATGGACTTCATTAGATTTTGGGATGTTTCAAGAGAGCAATGCAGGTGGGCATCAATGTAGTTGAAATGTTGGACCTCATCTTTATTCAGTATTCTATATATATATATATATATATATATATATATATATATATATATATATATATATATATATATATATATATAGATAGATAGTGTTACTAATGGTTTACGCAAATTTATTCAACTCAGTACTTCGCCACTTAACTTTACGTGACTGTAAACTGCTCAACGTTCTTTCTCAGAATCGACAATCTCTCTCCCCCTCTCTCACACACACATACATGCATACACAAGCCCATATATATACACACATGTTTAAGCCAATTTGTAAGTGCACATGCGCGTATGCGTATGTTTAACAGCATACATTGCTTGAATCCTAGGCTACGTTTCTTTTCACAATAAATATTCTTTGTATTAAGAAGAGCGCAGGTAGTCTTTACATACAAAGAAAGCCTACAAAAACAGAGGAAAACGTTCAGAAACCATAAGCCAAGAGCAGCAGTTAATATAGGAGGAATGCCATAAAAGGAAAAGCAATTAGTGAGGCTATCAGCCAACAATTGTGCTTGAGAGACTGCGGCCGGGAAAACGGAATTTAATGACGACGTATTCTAGCACGCCTACTGCAGTATTATCGTTCCCCCCCCAACAACCCCTCTCTCTCTCTCTCTCTCTCTCTCTCTCTCTCTCTAAATATATATATATATATATATATATATATATATATATATATATATATATATATATATATATATATATGTATGTATACGCAATGGATACACTAGCAGGGAATCGCCATATGCATATCAATAAGGACACCAAGCCAAAACCAGGGACAGCATTTTACACAACTTATTGGGACATCGAGCAATACTCTCACTCGTTATGAACCTACAAAATTAAAATAACGACATTACAATTATTATGATAAAATTCAAAACAATACAGCAAAATTGTCATAAAAATTATAAGAATACGTTTAAAAGACGGCTAATCAAAATAAATAACTGAATAAAATAGAATAAAATAAAGCAAAATACAAAATTCAAGTCACAAAAACGGAAGGTACAAAGTCACAACAAATACACTAGTCAAGATACAAACCAGTAAAACGCAGACTAAAAACACAAAAGTGAGGTTACAGCCACATTTCTAGCCAAAGAAGGCTTTATCTTGATGGAGTGTTGAACTTCTAAAATGTAGAGGCCTGCAGCAAACTGAGCAGTGGTTAAAACAGAAAAATCATCAATATGTAAAGGGTGACCAGTCTCCTCTCTGTGTCCTCTAACTGCACTGTAACTAGGCCTCGAAAAATAATTGCCTGTACGATATGACTTACCTAGGCGTTCAGACCATCTCATCCAAGCTGATCTGGTAGTTTTTCCAAGGTAAGTGGCATGACAACCACTACAATGCCATCTATAGATCAGATTGGACCGATGGCTTGTTGGTATAGGGCCTTTAATTTTAAAGAAATTACCCAATTTATTTTGCAAAGTCAAATGTATTTTGATATCTAGCTGAGGGTAACCAATGGACAAAATAGAAATTAACTGTTTTTTTAAATCGTAACTATGAGCTCTAGTAAGGTTCAAGGTAAAGAAATAACAGGTTTCTTTACGTCAGCGGTAGTTTCGGGTTGTTTGTTTACATATAGTTTCGAAAGTTGTTTACCAATATATGTATTCACGTAATTCAAGGGATAGCCATTGTTTTTTAAGAGTGACTTTAGAAATTCCAATTCTTCATGCAAATTCAAAAAGCTAAAACAAATTTTATATGCTCTGGTTACTAGCGTCAATATCAAATTCATCTTATATTTCAAAAGTGTAGCTGATTGAAATTTAGACATAAAACCCGCGAAAGTACGCTTTCTAAAGACTGAGGTGTGAGAGTTATTATTAAGATTTTTTACCTGAATATCTAGAAAAGCAAGCGTATGATTATCTTCGATTTCACAAGTAAATTCTATATTAATATGCTTACTATTAAGGTACTCAAAAAACAAGAAATCTGGTCACGACTCTTAAAAATTAAGAAAGTATCATCAACATACCTCCTGTAAAGTAAAAGGACAATCGGCTTAAAATTTTCCAAAGGACAATCGTCTAACCATCTTTTCTCCATAAAACACATAAACGCATTTTCCAAAGATGATCCTTTATTTCTGATAGAAATTCATTTCTCGCCCTGGACTTAGCCCATTCCGGTCCTGATGAAGAAGTTAGAGGTATTTCTGGTTCAGCTTACGCCATTAATTTGCTTATATAACAAACGCTTGGCCTTGTGTATATATATATATATATATATATATATATATATATATATATATATATATATATATATCGCCTACATCGATGATCGTCGTCACTGCGACGCCACATTGCGTAAGAGGAACCAGATTCGAATCCTGGACGAGGACGGGCAGACGGGGACCCTCCGATGGAAATATATTGCTCTGGTGTTGATATGAGCAAGATTTTTGTATCAGGTATCTAGTTGATTCAGATGGCTACATTCGTGGTTAAAAAAGGCGTGGGACTAGCGACTTCATCCAAAGAGACTTGAGAACAGGATGGATAATGCCATCACGCTTACGTATGTATATATATATATATATATATATATATATATATATATATATATATATATATATATATATATATATATATATATATATGTGTGTGTGTGTGTGTGTGTGTGTGTGTAAACAATATATATATAAAGAAATATATATATATGTGTGTGTGTGTGTGTGTGTGTATAGATAAATCAAATGAAAATTGTCTTAAGTCTATTTATACTTTTTCAAAACGTCCACATTATTGCATCCATTATTCGTATTTATCTAAATTATTCCCATTTGTTGTGGACCCAAAAGTATGGAAAATGATCAGAAACATAAAAAAAAAAAAAACACTACATAGCCACATAATACAATCCTAAGTTCTGCTGAAGCTTATTGCAGAAGACATCGTTCTTGCTTCAGTGAGTCGTGAAAAAAATATAATGATATATGATAATTGCCTTTCAGTATTTTCTCCCAGATCGCAGCATCCGCATTTTGAGAGAGAGAGAGAGAGAGGGGGGGGGGGGAATTCCAGCAGAAACAACGTAATAAAGGGATTCCTACAGTTTGAAGGGCTCATTATAAATTTTCTCGGAAATTTTTTCCGTGTATAAGTAGATTGTATATACACATCCATTTTGGAATATTGTATATTTATTTGTTGAAATGTGTTGAAGAAGGTTTGAATATCCACGTGAAATATGCTGCTGGAATCAATTTTTTTAAATATTCTCTAGACAATAACAAAAGACGTGGAAATACTCACTTCTGTTGATCCTTTATTGACGCCTTTCGGAAAGATTCATCAGACTGTCTTTGACAAAGTTTGGATTGGGTCCATTCTATACTTCTTCATGAAGGATTACAATGATTACCAAAGTTTAGATTATATTCAAGGTTGAAAAACCTACTCTTATGAATAAACTAAAAATTAAGAGCCACGAACCTAACACTAAATCATGAAAATTGTTGACACGAATTTTCACATTTTTACCAGTCTCGCCAGTTCCTCGTTGGACGGGCCGGTATAGTTTTTGGCTAGCACTCTGCTGGGCCCGCGTTCGAGTCTCCGACCGGCCAATGAAGAATTAGAGGAATTTATTTCTGGTGATAGAAATTCATTTCTCGCTATAATGTGGTTCGGATTCCACAATAAGCTGTAGGTCCCGTTGCTAGGTAACCAATTGGTACTTAGCCAAGTAAAATAAGTCTAATCCTTCGGGCCAGCCCTAGGAAAGCTGTTAATCAGCACAGTGGTCTAGTTAAACTAAGGTATACTTAACTTTTAACCAGTCTCGCTATGTTAAAATACTTCATTATTTTTCCTCTACGCACCTTTTAATTTATTCCTACCAATCTTAAGAACGTGAACATTTTTATCTCTAACTACGAATTGGATAGTAAAGAATAAACAAAATACGGCAATACCCTCTATGCAGTACCATAAAAATGATGTCATAAAAGGCAAGGACTTGGAAACGTAGGCTGTAAATATGGCTGAGAAAAGTAGCGGTAGAAGTTTCCTTCCATAATTTTTTTAACATGCTCTCCTTTATGCTTATATGTACAGCCAGAGGCTAATAGCTGCTTTCTTTACAGTCAGTGTAGCATTGTTTTCCCTTTATTTATATTGGTTTCACGTTAATGTAAGCAATCATGTATGTATGTATGTATGTGTGTATATATATGTATATATATATATATATATATATATATATATATATATATATATATATATGTATGTATGTATATATGTATATATATATACACACACACACATATATATATATATATATAAAGCTGACCAACCTGGCACTGCCCGGTAAAACTCTGGATGACATTCAATAAACTATCTCTCTCACTCTCTCCCGCTTTCTCCCCCCTAACACCCGCAAGTTTACCTGTCATTTCTTCTGTCAGTTCATCGAAACTCCCGTTAAAACTTACGTGTAGACACCAATTTGTGGGTGGGGACAGTCCACTCACCAGAACGGATGAACTGATGGTATTACCTAAACATCTTCCCACCGACTGACAGGTAATTGCACATGTGACCAGGTTAGCATCAATTTCGAGACAGTTTACTGCTGTAATTTCATCTGGGAAGCATCTCAGATGCTCTGATCAGAATATGAAAAAATCATGTATAGGCTTCTTACTGCTAGACCCTTCAGCATTATTTGTAAGCTGTTATAAGTCCAAATCATGCAATAAAAATCTAAAACAATATTTCCATGTGATATAGACAATTTGGTATAGACCTAGGCCAATGATGACTTTTTATGATATGTGTTGCTATAATGAAAGTAAACTTCACTGTCCAGTTCATAAAAAAACTGAACCAATCTCTCAGTTCTAATTTAAACTCATTCACTAATATTGTATGAGAATAGACACGCTTTTTTTAGTAAGAAATATTTAGTCTATTCTCTCCTACGCCTTTTTACTTCTTTCCTATTATTAACTGAATTGCTGCAAGAGTTAGCCTTCCACCCCCTCATCATATTAAGAAAAAAGTGGCAAAACACTTTCCTATACGGCTGATTTCAACTCGTGATACATATTTTTTATATTGGTTTTAGGGACTTTTTAACATAATATAATAAATTACAACTCATTACCTTTACAATGACATCAAATTCCTTAACGCAGAATTGTGTATAAAGTTACACTTGGTCAATTCGTATAATAACGTAATCATGAATCGAACAAAATCTTTCCCTTCTTGGAGGAATGTTAGGCAATCAGTATTTATTGTTCTGAATAAATATGCACCGATAAAAGATAGTTATGTCATTCTAATGTATAACCATAAGCAATAGTTTTATTTTCCTAAATGATGGGAATACTATTCTTTACTGTGTAGGATTACATTAGCAAAAGGTATGAATCGATGTATTGTGTAAGCTGTGAGCACTTCAAGTTACTCGAAGTGCAGTAGTTGCAATTTCTTAAATCCCTATTTGCATCTAATACATTTACTCTCCAAGTGCCTTTCGGAAAAGATTTCCAAATGTAATGATCTACATTCCTGTAAAGTTTTAATCTAGAATTTTCAGTCACTATGTCCCAGGTTATCAGTACCAAGCAACGTGAAAAGTTTTTTGCCAATTCGCTTGATAATTAATTCCAACCGCCAGAGTGCCCAAGGTGATATTTCAATTATTCCAGCACAGCCAACATCGTGTTGTTCCTCCTACTCGATGTTGGTGATCATGTAATAAATGACGTAGGATCGTGTGTAGGACCATTTTAACACCGTTTGCAAAAAGGGAATGTGTTTATTTACTTATTATATCATATAACTTCTGGTCTCTGCTGGCTAAAATCGTTGTGTTAAGCCACTACTACGCATGCGAGGACTTGGCTTCGTTTACTACAGAAAGAAATGATCGATTTAGGTTTTCAATATAGATTTTATCGACGTAAAACAATTATATTAATTATTGTCATAAATTATGATAAAAATTCGTGTAAATTCTGATAAAAAATTGATGTTATAGGGGATTTATTGTTGTAGGTTAACCACACTTCTGGCAGCGCAAGAAGAAAAGGTGAAGTGTCAGGTGAAAAATGAGAATAAACCCAGAAAACTGAAGGAAAAGGTAACGTAAAACGAAAATTTCATCTGTTTTGTCTGTTTGTACGTCTATCACGGGGTAGGATTTGATTTTGAGTTCAAAAACCTTTCTGGGGTGACAGAGGCCGTGTGCAAAATTTTGTCTAGGTCTGTCGAGTGGTTTGGATTTCTATAGAAGCCAAACTTATATACAAACATTCATCTATATATATACATATATATACATACATATATATACTACACACACACATATCTATATATATATATATATATATATATATATATATATATATATATATATATATATATATATATATATATGTATATAATGTATATCTGTGTCTATGTTTGTCTTTGTGTCCGTGTGGCTGCGTGTGTATGTATGTGTTTGTGCGATTGTATTTAAAAGACTGAGTAAATAATAGAATAAAAGTGTGACGCAACGAAAAATATGAAAGCACTTTGGAACCCTTACGAACAGAAGCTTGTATTTCATTAACTTTTCCGCCTTAAAGTGCATTACACAGACTTTTAATATCTTTTCACATTTTGAATAAGAATGGTGTTATTTCGTTAAAAAATGGTGAAAAATCTTTCCACTTTTCATTACCTCTTCTTACATGGACGGACTAAATCTTTTAAATTCCCTGGTAAATGTTGTCCAATGACTTTAAAATAAAGGTAATTCTTTTATTATTCTTTGTCACAACTTTTAATCGAGATTTAAGCAATTTACTACATTCTGTTCTGTGGTCGTTTCATTGTGGGATTCTTTTTAAATTTTTATTTACATCTATTTTTTTTTTTTTTTTTGGGAGAGTTTATGTGTTATAACACAGGAGCGACATTTCTAAATTGTGACTTAAAGATAAGCAATTTTGCCGCTCAAAAATAAGCCTCGAAATGCATCTAGCATTCGCACATAAACGCCCTATTTGAATATGAATTAAATACGGCTGCCGTTCTCTTATTTGTGAAGGGGCGATAAATGACTGAGAATACAATGTTCTTTTCGTGAGAATACCACTGAAAATATGATGTACATTTTTCATTAGGGAAAATTCAGTCATCAAAAAAAATCTTAATAATGGATTCAATATTCTTAAAGCTGAACTTATTTATCTCATAATGAATGACATATACAATTAAGTAATGGATATTATGGAAAGTCCCAGTGATGTTAGGAATTTTTATAAT
>NC_089758.1:15154233-15156733 GCF_040412425.1 Macrobrachium rosenbergii
TAAACAAATAAATAAGCACACTCTCTGTCCTTCTCTGATATGAGAGAGAGAGAGAGAGAGAGAGAGAGAGAGAGAGAGAGAGAGAGAGAGAGAGAGAGAGAGAAATCTGCCCAGAAAATCTGGAAAGATTCGAAACACGAGGGTGACAAAGCACTCAGTCAGAAAAGCCATTTTGAAAATACTCAGCGTATTGATTTCCCTCAAAATAAAAATGTATATTCTACGTATTAAAAATATCTATCACATAGAATCATTTTGGATCAGTTTGTGCCTCTCTTTTTCACCCCGGTATTGCAACTCTTATTTTTCTTTTATAACTCTTTGCCTAAAAAGAGATTTCCAATCCCACTCTTTATCAGGTAAAGCACACCTAAGAAGAAGGCATTTCCTTGCTTTCGATGTCAGTTAAGCTTCCTCTTCCTGGTAATATCTTTATTTCCCCGCAAAATTCAGGAAGCTCTTATGGGACAGTTCTTGGTATTTTATTTGAAGAAAGGCCAACGCCTATTAGCATCTGGTTTTCCTTGCTACCCTTATCGCCCTCATGATTTGATTTCGATTTCGCTCTCCAGAAGATGTGTCCATATCTATATCTATCTATCTATCTATCTATCTATCTATCTATCTATCTATCTGTCTATCTATCTATCTATCTATCTATCTATATATATATATATATATATATATATATATATATATATATATATATATATATATATATATATATATATATATATATATATATATATATATATATATATATATATATATATATAATTAATTTCCTTGGCTGCCTTACCGAGTGTGTGTGCGTGCCCCCACCCTTCCCTCCTCTCCCCTCCTCCCTTTCCCTCCCTCTCCCATTTCACCTTCTCCCCTCCCATCCCCTTCCCTTCCCCTCCTCCTGTCCCATCCCTCTTCCCTCCCCCTCGTCCTTCCCTCTTCACTTTTCCATGTTTTATGATGAAATAAAATGTGTTGAGATTGAGTACTCTTAACAAAATGTTTATAGATTTGTAACGACATCATTTTTTTTATAAAGTAATGTGCAAATTTTGGGCATGGTTTTTTTTTTTTTTTTATAAATGTACAGGTTTTTCAAATCAATGTAACTTGCTTAACCTTTAGAATTTATGAAGTGTTTAATTAACCTCATGCGGTAACTATGAACCACCTGCATTATGAGGATCACAGAATAAATACTACTCTTGTTATACAACTGGAGTTTTTAAGATTAAAGAAGACGTTATAATCCAATGGGCGTTACTCCAGGAGGTGGAAGAAATGATTCCGAAGACAGATTCTGGACTTCTCTGAAGGGAATCGGATCTGACAGGAATCCATTTATAAGCTGAAGACGGCTTCACATGATCCTGGAGTCTTTAAAAATTCAAGAAGACATTATAATCCAATGGGCATTTCTCCAGGAATGCTTCAGGAACTGAAGTTCTTCATTGGGGGGGTGGGTAGAGCTCTCGACTACCATGCTGTTGGCCCAGCGTTCGACTCTCCTCCCGGCCAATGAAGAATTAGATGAATTTATTTCTGATGATAGAAATTCATTTCTCGTCATAATGTGGTTCGGATTCCACAATAAGCTGTAGGTCCCGTTGCTAGGGAACCAGGTGGTTCTTAGCCACGTAAAATAAATCTAATCCTTCGGGCCAGCCCTAGGAGAGCTGTTAATCAGCTTAGTGGTCTGATTAAACTAAGATATACTTTTTTCAGGAGCTGAAGACTGCATCAATGGATCATGGAGTTGTGAAGACGTCTTTCAAGAACAATATTTTAATAACTGTCCAAAAATTTTCAACATTAAGTGACCCAACAGTACATAATAAAGGATTTTGGCTGAGCTTTGTTATTTTCGTTTCGAAATGGACTCAGCGGATAATTCTAGAACAAAAGCAGGCACTACTGGTGATGGTCCGGAACCACCAATGGCATCAGCATTGGTTCAAAACCCATCAGCAGCTGCTCCTGCACCTACACCAAGATATGGTCATCAGTTGTTTGTATATGACCAGAAGGTAAACGGGGCTGGTGCTGCCCGTAGACTTTCGCTGACCATTATTAGTAGGGTTAATTTAGCTGTGGGTATGGGTACGGGTATGGTGTGAGTATGGTACGGATATGGGTACAGGTATATGGTATGAGTGTGGGTATGGGTATGGGAATGGTATGGATACGTTATGGAAAGGATATGGGTATGGGTAAGGGTATGGGTATGGGTATAGGTACAGGTATGGTAAAGATATGGGTATGGGTATCGGTATGGGTATGGGTATAGGTATTGGTATCGTACAGATATGGGTATGGGTACAAAACAGATATGGGTATGGGTATCAGTATGGGTATGTGTATAGGTATAGGTATAGGTATAGGTATAGGTATGGTATGGTATGGGTATGGGTATGGTATGGTTATGGATATGGGTATGATACAGATATGGGTATGGGTAAGAGTATGGTACAGATATGGGAACTAGCAAATGCGAGCG
>NC_089758.1:15164233-15189233 GCF_040412425.1 Macrobrachium rosenbergii
GTCTCGGCAGTGCTGCATGAGCAGCGGCCCATGAATCTTTAACCACGACCTGGTGGTGTCCTA
The DNA here is from genome assembly GCF_040412425.1 of Macrobrachium rosenbergii. Classification (NCBI taxonomy): domain Eukaryota; kingdom Metazoa; phylum Arthropoda; class Malacostraca; order Decapoda; family Palaemonidae; genus Macrobrachium; species Macrobrachium rosenbergii. Next base: position 15,164,297 of record NC_089758.1, read on the forward strand.
TCCTATATCGTTGCCTGAAGCAATATTATGGCTAAATTTAACGTAACATAAAATAAAAACTACTGAGGCTAGAGCGCTGCAATTTGGTATGTTTGATGATTGGATGGTGGATTATCAATATACTAATTTGCAGCCCTCTAGCCTCAGTAATTTTTAAGATCTCAGGGCGGACAGAAAAAGTGCGGACAGAGAAAAGTGCGGACGGACAGACAAAGCCGGCACAATAGTTTTCTTTTACAGAAAACTAAAGTAACCTACCCTTCTTTATTTCTCATGAACAATAATAGAAAGATTTGTTGTATACGGAATATTAATAAATATTAATAAAATATGAATAAAATCTGTCGGGTCTTATTTATCATCTGGAAACGTCCGACGCCAGGAGTCGTTGGCTTATGGCCTTACTGGAATTAGGGTCCCTCGATCTCTGAGGTGACAAAGGCTGGAACCTATAGACTTCGAGCTCCATTTCCCTGACGAATGATGGTATTGGACTGGAAAAGACCCAGTGAGCTCCAGAGCACCATGATGAGGAAAATAAGCAATTTTGTTCCTTATGACTGCGAGACTAGGCAATGCAACTAGAAGTATGTTTTTTCTTCGTTGCTGCTTTATTAGAAGAAGTAGATACTGCAATAGTTTAGTTGGGTGTCTATTGGCTTTGGATATTCCCGTAAAAGAAATCAGATATTGGCATTCGTGTTTTATATATCCTTTTATGTCTAGGAGTAGTAAACGTATGTACATACATCCATACTTACACACACACACACACACACACACACACACACACACACATATATATATATATATATATATATATATATATATATATATATATATATATATATATATATATACTGTATATGCATATTTGTATTTATGCACACACATATATAATATATATATATAAATTCCCAATTAACATTTTATCTATTAATAATTTTATACATATATTTTTTCATCATACGCCTCTTCCCATTCGGAAGGGGTGGCGATGAAAGGGTGCAGCCCTCTGTTTCTTAGCAGGTCTTATGGGATGAAGTTGCTAGCCCCATGCCCTTGCCCTTGACCCACCGGATACTATTGCCCAAATACAGCTGGACTGGTGGGCAGTAGCCCTGAGGCCATACAGGACCTAGCAAACATAAACTAATAAAAATGATAATGAAATAATTTTGAAAACTGACCTTGGTAGCTAGACACTGAATGTTTGTTATTTTGAAGTTCACTGGACTAAAGCTCTAGACGAAATGACGTGATTTAATTAAAGAAATTGAATTTTAATAAAGTTATTAAATAAACTCATTAACGTTTATAAATAATAAAGTAACTAAAGCTAATAAATAAAGTTATGAAATATTAATCGAGTACGCTAAATTTAACTAAAAAAACGCATGAAAACAATTATACATTGCTGAAGGCAATAGATTCCATCATGGCAATTTATATCCAGGAGAAAGTAAATATAAAATAAATACAATTAGAGAGAGCTTCATCCCCTCCCAAAACCGAAAACTTAACCGCAGCTAAATGAAAAATAGAACAGGAAATTTATTTTGATATTTCAAGCGTGAAGGAAAGTCCCTTCAACACGAAGGGGGGCAAACTGCCTGGCATTTCGGGTTTAATAAAAGGCCCTCAAAGTAAAAAAAAAAAAAAAAAAACTTGTTGCTCCAATATTGTCGAGGAGGAGGCCTTTTGGGAAACATGCAGGCCTGACTTTTTAAACCCATCCAACCATTGAGCTTTATTACAGAAAGCCTTTGCTTAGCGGTACACAGAGATTTGTGACAACAACCGCTTTTTGCATTAACGACCACTTGCGCATGCATGAGATACGGAGTGTTCGCAGAAAAAATGTTTCAGGAATCCTCTCAATAGCCTTTTCATATACACATGCATACATACATGCCCACACACACTAACATACACAAACACGCATATATATATATATATATATATATATATATATATATATATATATATATATATATATATATATATATATATATTTATATATAACTGAATCACGAAGGTATGGAACGTGATGAATATATAAATAAAGAGCATCCATGAGGGAAAGAGAAAGAATGGAGTGCTGCAAGGCCTTTCGACTTATAGTCCTTTACTCAGCAGGAACTATAAGTCGAGAGGCCTTGCAGCACTCCACTGTTTCTCTTTCCTTAATGGATTTTGTCTTCACTTATGTGTGTGTATATGTATATATATATATATATATATATATATATATATATATATATATATATATATATATATACATTATATATATATATATAATGCATATATAATGTAATATAATATAATATGATATAATGGCGAGATTAAAAGGCTGACCAGGATTTATGAGGTATATCATGATGAAGGAAAGATCACAGAGGAATAGGTAAAAGTAATATTGTTCTTCATCATACCATAGAAAATAGATGGTAGAAATATGTCTGAGAGAGAAGGCCAGATGTCAGCAGAAATGATATGGAAAGAACAGTGTGGGTTTAAACATGGGAGAGGGTGTGACGATCAAGCCTTTGTTATGAAACACTTAGGTGAGAATTTTGGAAATAAAAGGGAAACGATGAAGATCGAACTGATGGAGAGTCATTAAGAAAGACAATACGTTGCTGAACTTGAATAATTTTTTTTTCTATGTAGGCGAGGTTTCCTTTGGAATATTTACAATGGAGATTAAATGTTTTGGTGTTAAATGTGAGTGTGAATCACACTCTGCTATTATCAGCCGGTGTTTAATACCTGTACGGATGGAGTGATGGGAAAAGCTAGTGAAAGCACATTAGATGCAGATGCAAGAATGTAGGATAAGAGAATTAGTCATATAATGAATGTATTACAGATGATCTTTCGCAGATGATACCGTACTCATTACAGAAGTGAACAGAAAAAAAAACTCTAGAAACTAGTAAGAGGGATTGATTGATTGACTTATGGTTACTAAAACTGGCGTCACCGTAATAGAATTAAATAAGAAACAAACAAACAATTTGAAAGGAGTTTCATATAAGAAATAACTAAAAAAAAATATAGTAAGAGAGGCAATGTTTTCCCAAGAGGAGAAGGTTGAAACTAAATGCGATCAGGGGTATGATTACGATGGTACACGGAAACCTGGAAGACGGAGCAACGAATGTAAATATGAAGACAAGTGGTATTTTGTTTAAGTAAATGGTACTACAGTATACATAATGAGTGATGGTAGGATGAAGCAAAAGGTGAATTACGAAATAAGTGAAGGGATTTAGCAAGATATATGCGAAACACCGGAAAGAAACGCGGAGTGTGTATGGAAGCCAAGAACTGTTGATCCATCTCTTTACCAAGGAGGTGACGTGAATGTAGGACTCAGACAGAACAAAAGGATTGAAACTCTTATAAAAAAAAAAAATTAAAAGGTGTGAACTGTTGGGATGCCGAATGGAAAAAATTATTACTATAATTAAAAAATGAATCAGTGTTCTGGGATGGCTTGGACAATATGTAAAGAACTGAGGATAATAGGTTCACAAAAAGAATGTATGATTCGGCAATAACAAGACTGAGGAGAAGAAGAAGAAGCCCCAGAATACTGCCTAGATGAAATGCAAACGGTACTAAAAAAAAAAAATCTTAAATAAACAGGAAAAACGAGTGTGTTAAACAGAGATGAATAGTGCAGGGTGCGATGGAAGTTTAGTCGCGCGGCTGCTGACGATCCTTTTGTTTAAGTAAATAGAATGGCTAAGCCTGAGACTGTTTTACACAAAACAGTCTCAGGCTTAGGGTGTTTCATCCACGATGCAGCCAGGAAGATTTGGCTGGGGCTGTGACCAACGCATTACCTGCTATGGAAACATATATATAATATTATATATATATATATATATATATATATATATATATATATATATATATATATATATATATATATATATATATATATATATATATATATATATATATATATATATATATATATATATATATATATATATATATATATATATATATATATATATATATATATATATATATATACATATATACATATATATGTAGGCTATATATATATATATATATATATATATATATATATATATATATATATATATATATATATATATATATATATATATATATATACGCGTTTATACACACGAGCACCAAGCCTTTTTATTTACCGTAGTAAAATTAAGACAAGTTCCAATCCCGGTACTAAACAAAACGAAATTTGCCCATGAAGAGTATCAAAGCCTTCAAGGATATGCAACAATGGGCATGCATATCTTAATATTTTAATAAGCGGTTTAGTTTTAAAATATTGGGAACCCCGTTTTGCAAAACCAACAAAAGAGAGAGAGAGAGAGAGAGAGAGAGAGAGAGAGAGAGAGAGAGAGAGAGAGAGAGAGAGAGAGAGACGTGAAAACTCCCATAAAATAACGATGTTACGGCATTACTTCTCGACTTCCTCGAGGCCATCATTTCCTCCCCGGCTGCCAGAAATTTCGGACAGCCATAAAGATTGAAGTGAAATTGGATGGGCCTCCGGGCTACATGATATTCCGAAAACAGAAAACGGCAGAGAGAGGGGAAAGGAATGATGGGAAAGAGAGAGAATACGCTCCATTTCTCAAAGGACATGACGACACTCTATCCTTCGAAAGAAAGGAAATTGTTGCGGTTGGAATCGACACTGACACCGCGATCCTCTTCTGTTTTTTGGGGTGTTTACTCGTCTTGGGCTTCTGATCTTCAGAGCTGTCTTACGGGATTTTAAGTTAGGGAAGCAAATAGAAAATATAGCACATAGTTTAATTCATGCATGCACTTAACAATAATAGTAATAATAATAAAATAGTATTATTAATATTATTATTATTATTATTAAATCAAAGTCCTTCAAAAAGAAGGCACCGTGCTTACCACATATAAAAATGGGAAAAAGCACGTTAAAACGAAGAAGAAGAAGAAGAAGTGGTAGTAGTAGTAGTAGTAGTGGTGGTGGTGGTAGTAGTAGTAGTAGTAGTAATAAGAGTGATAATAGTAATAATAATTATAACGCTGTTTATTATTATTATTATTATTATTATTATTATTATTATTATTATTATTATTATTATTATTATACAGTCAGGTACATTTTCTTAATAAGCGTAATAGTGGCTTCCTAAAATCATTACGGATGCATTACAGTAATTTTATGAAAAAGCCTATTCAGGGGACATTGGTACAGTTGTAGGATACTCGAGATAGATGTGGTGTCTCACAGCAAATGTACTTTAATTTCTTAAACCAAATTGATTCTTACTTCCCTGGCGTACAGAAGCTGAATCCATCACGAGTTTCAATAATTATTTACCAAATACATCTGGGAAAATAACTGAAAATCATCAAATTTGAATATACAGTTTTTACAGATAAAGTTTTTGTCTGCAAGAGCTCCGCCTTCTCCATCTACATCCCAAAGAGATGTCAGAGAATCTACTTTTAACGGCAAACTTCTCACGAACGGACAATATATAGCCTTTATCCAAAACGTAGTTAGTATATAAAAAAATGATTAAAAATAAGTTGGTATTAACAATAAAGAAATATATCGGATTGCCTCTGCAAGAAAGTAGACTTAGTTCTTAAATAAAGTCAGCCATCAAGACTTGGATACAATTAAAACAAAGAAACTGTCCTGAAATAATGAATTGTATTTTTTCAGTGTATTTTTAAATATTATTACGTAAGAACAGAAATGTTCATGCACATAGTAATCTAAATATATATTTATATATAAGAAGGAACATCATCAAATATAATTTTCTCTGAGAATTCAAAACATTTTCTTTCGTTTCTCTTCGATCCTATTAATCATTTTAGATTTGGACTGATTTTAAACCGGCGATTATTCATTAGAAAATATGAAAGGCGCCGTAAATAACTTTCCGCCAAACATTATTTGTTTTCGCATCCTTCTAATGAAGGCGTCCTTGTTTCCAGATTATCTTTGGTCCCGAATAAAGAATTAATCAGATTTTTCACTTTTTTCTGCTCGTCTTTCATCTTGTTTGCATTAAAGATCTAAGATTCATTACGAATCCATCTTTTGTTTGGACTTTTATTATGACCTAAAGATATATATTAAAACAATGCATTTTTTCCCTCCCTGACAAAGATATATAGTATAAAGCTATCTATCCACCTATCTGTCTATATATCTGTCTATTTATCTACGCAGTGTTTCGTGAATAAATACTGAAGGAACGTTATTTGCACCTATTTACTCTGAAATAAAAGGAATTTTTATTTAAATACACACTCAAAAAACACACATACACACGAGCCTAGTTACAGATACACACGAACAAATGGAAACATTCGAACACACACACACACACACACACACACACATATATATATATATATATATATATATATATATATATATATATATATATATATATATATATCTTATCCTTGAAGTCTATTGTGTGCACATGAGAGTTAATAAGTTATAGTTATGAAGTGACAAACAGATAAAGATAATGAAATACAAAGATGGAATATAAAAAAATTACACACACATATATATATACATATACATATTGTTATATACATACATACATATATATGTATATGTATATGGATATTTTATATATTTGCATATATGTATATATATATGTATATGAAAACCGAGACAGGAGTGTATTAAAGGATTGTTAAGCTAACTCTCCTTTATGGAAGTAAAGAGTCGATAAAGGATGCGAATGAAAGAGAAAAGCTGAAGCTGTTGAAATGAATTGATTGCGATGTACATGTTGCTAGGAAGAACTGATAGGATGAGGAGCATGAAGATATCCGCTGTGAAAATGTTAAAATAGGTAAAAGTGTAAATTAGAGTATTCTGAGAAGGTTTGGTCGTATGGAAAGAATGGGGAACTAGGAGGGAAAGAGTTAGAAAGGGTTTATGTTAGAGGTCTTGGACAGGTAAGGCTTCCATATCCAGGTTTGTATGTAAGAAAGGGATGAATGATGCAGTGTATACAGTATATAGAAGGGTTCCATGAACTGTTGATACGGCCTATGTTTAAGTGTAACTAGTGGCTAATGTTGTGGGAATTTTACTGTCCAGGGAATTTACTCAAGAAGCAACAGCCAAAGTATGATTGTGGCAGTGACCGAAATGTTATGATTTTACTGAAGCCACCCCCTGTTAGTGTTGATAGTTCAACATACATACATAAATACATACATAAATACATATATACATACATAAATACATATGTATATACTATATATATATATATATATATATATATATATATATATATATATATATATATATATATATATATATATATATATATATATATATATATATATATATATATATATATATATATATATATATATATATATATATATATATATGAGTGTGGGTGGTGTGTAAGTCTATTCTGTAGATGATGACATTCGGAGGCCAAGTATAAACCTTTTACTGCTCAGTCGTGGTCTAATCTTTATCGCACATCATGAAAATGATTATAAGTAAGCAATTACCAGCAAGACATACAAGACATATTTTGTAGCTGCTTAGCCACGTAAAATAAATCTGATCCTTCGATCCAACCCTACGAGAGCTGTTAATCAGCTTAGTGGTCTGGTTAAACTAAGGTATAGGCTACTTAACTTTCTTCCGAGTAATTCTCTTTCCTAGGTCAAGAAGAAATAAGCTTTAATGGCACCGTCACCTCACTAAAGCCCTGCACAAGTCGTCTTCTTAAGGAATATTCATCTGAGAAACAATGGTGAAAAATTTGGTTTCTAACAATTATTGGCTGCACGTCCAAAATCGTTGATTTTTATCTTAAAAAAAGGCAAAAGGTTACCAAAATTAAAACGTTCTTTTGAGTTACCTCACAGGATATACCAGTTCAGAACGTCTCTTTACATTTTGAAAGCATAGACCATTGAAGCCTCCAGGCAGCAGTGTATATAAAATAACCGATAAAATCCAATATCACCGATTAAAACAATTCCCCGGCAGTCTGTTTATCCTACGGCACGCATATTGCAACACCGCATCGTCGCAGTCACCAGCTGCAACATCACGTCCTGAACTGAGAGAGCTGGACTCCTCGGGAAAGTCGTTTTCCGAACAGAAATTGAAGTTCTTGCATTTGCGTGATCTACTGTTACGGTGCTGAACGTTAAGGTGTTTTCTGCCGGCTGACTTCACTGCGGCAGTCGTGCAATATTCAGAATCGATATGATTCGTGGTATGGTTATAGCGAGCTTTCACTCAAAGCATAGAACCAATGGGTATTTTGTCCTGAAGTTAGGATGTTCGTGCGAAAGGTTAGGGACGCATTATGACAGCATTTCCGACGGCGACAGATATAATAATTGTGACAAAGAATGGGTGCTTTCTTTCTCTCTCTCTCTCTCTCTCTCTCTCTCTCTCTCTCTCTCTCTCTCTCTCTCTCTCTCTCTCTCTCTCTCTCTCTCTCTCCCAAAGATAAACTCAGACAGCTAGAAGGCTGCCATGCTGGACCCATGTTAGCAAAGGAAAATATCTAACTCGAACCCGTAACTACACATGCTTTATTTTTCATCGTTAGTTTTGTTATAGATTTTAGACCTGTAATTTTCTTACCCTTTTTTTTTTGGAAGTCTCTAGTTTATGAGTTAAGTAAGTATTCATTGCTGTGAAATTATTTTCGTATGTTTTATGGAAAAAATACATAGGATTTCAGGGCAAGGATAAATGCATCAAATGCAAATGGAATAAGTTATTTTCCACAGACTTTAAGCAAAGGTAAGTAGGATGTTCTTTATGAAATCCAATATTCAGCTAACGAGAGAGATAGAGAGAGAGAGAGAGAATCTTTATTTTTAATCACAAAAGTATATTACTATATACCATTATACGAAAAGCCATAGACGTACCATGAGCAACGGTGTTGATGACAATGACAATAACAAAGCATTATTGCTCTCTCTCTCTCTCTCTCTCTCTCTCTCTCTCTCTCTCTCTCTCTCTCTCCACAGACCTGTCTCCGTGAAAGTAAGCTCAACCAGCGAGAAAGCCGCCATATGTTAACCAAAGATGGATAGAAAGTTTTCGACTTGAACTGGGAGAACAAGAAAAATGCATTTTCTCTCGTCACAGCTCTCGAGAATATAGAGAGAGGAAGAGAGGTTAAACAAAAAAAAAAGAGGAAATAAGTAAAAACTGGTGAGGAAAGAGACGAAAACTCTAATGGAAAAAGAGCTAATGGCAGTTGTAAGAAACTTCGATTCAGTGGGTTATTACCCAACTGGATATTGTCCTCGATTTTTTTGAAGAAAACGAACACACAAACGGATGAAGAAAGTGTGTACAAAATTAAACACATGTGTGCGCGCGCGCGCGCATGAGCAGAAACACACGTAAACAAGGGCATACAATGGCTAAAATGCAAAAGAAGAAAAAAAATGAGGAAAGAATGTGCTACTCGCTTCCAAAGAAGTCGACTTTTGAAAGGACTCGAATCCCTCATTTGGGATCCTCCTTCCTGAGCTTTTGTCCGATACCAACGACTTTCCTGATTCGAGTCTTGAATGATTTTTGTCCGGATTCCTTATTCCTCTTTCTTTCGCTTCACATTTTTCGTCGGTTTGTTCTTTTTTATTTTGTATCATTTTCATTTGCAACTTAATTCGTTTTGATGAGTGTGGGATATCTAGTGGACGTTTTGCAACTTAATTAGTTTTGAGCAACGTGAGATATCTGGCAGAAGCTTTGCAACTTAATTCGTTTTTATCAACGTGAGAAAGCTGGTGAAAGTTTTGCAACTTAATTCGTTCTGATCAATGTGAGGTGTCTGGTTAAAGTCTTGCAACTTAATTCGCTTTGATCAATATGAGATATCTGGTAGAAGTTTAGCAACTTAATTCGTTCTGATCAATGCGAGATATATGGTGAAAGTTTTGCAACTTAACTCGTTTTGATCAGTGTGAGATATCTGGTGAAAGTTTATTCTTTTTGCAATTGACAATATGTCTAATTTTGTATACATTCCATTTTGATTCATACAGGCCTTATAGTAGCAGACCGGGTGGTTAAAGTCACTGTCTATCGTTGCGCCTACACCAGGCTACGGTTAAATCACTGCCTGCGCAGAAGCATTTATCAGTTAAAATTCCCTTCGGGTATAAGTTTTTCCCTAGGTATAGTGAATTCAATTCTGATCGATATTTGAGGCATAATATTTGTGAATATAAATGAAAAATCACAGGTGTATAAGTGACATAATTCATAGAATACATACACACACATACATATGTACATACAGTATATATAAGTATGTATGTGTATGTATATATATATATATATATATATAAAGTATATATATTTATATGTATATATATATATATATATATATATATATATATATATATATATATATATATATATATATATACATATATATGATAAATTGGTAAATGTTAAAAATTTCTTTTCACTCAAAATGACTTACATCGGCATAAAAGGACACGAAAAAATTACGCCTGCCAACTACAAGAGAAATTACTTGTATTCATTTAGAGGCTTAATAGCTGATAAGTGGTCTGCTTGTCTCCTTGGAACTAAAAGGAAGTGGGAAAGAGAGCGAGATAGAGAGAGACAAATAGACAGACTGACAGACAGACAGTGAACGGTAGCTTTGTTTTATGGCTTATATAAGCATATGACTTAAAATCCATACAGACTGATTCATAAGGGCTTATCTTTCCTTTTCGCAATGTTTTATAATATTTCGTGCAAGTAGGCGGTCTTGCGCCTATTCCTGAAGAAGGTCTGACTGGTAATTCTAAGAAAAATTAGGCCCGCATGAAATGTATACAAACAAATAATGGCAACAAAGATATGTGAAAATTTTGTAAAAATCAAATAAATAAATGAATAACAGGGGAAAAGAGTAACAAAGATACATAAAGAAATAAATGTAATAAAACAAAATTATTGTAATAGCTGAATAAAGAATGGCAAGAAAATTATGAAAGAAACACACTATCATGAAGACAAGCTAATTAAATAAAAATGGAATACAACTCACGTCTTTACCAGTGATAAATTACGTGGTAATGTTTTTACTGTGATTCAGTTTTGGGGTCATTTACTGCTCGGCAAATCGTAACACCTGATTTATGACCCAAAGGAAGCAATCCATCTTATTTGCGTCAAAAAACTACCCACGAATATTTAATCATGTTTTGAGTTCTTCACACAAGGAACTCAGAGATTAGCACATCCATACAATTCATATTCGGGATGTGTATTTAGATGCAGGCAGTGATAGTATGTAATGGATGCGTTGAGTAATAGGATATTCTTGAATATCCTAAACGGTTGATTGTTTGTCTGGCTAAATTTGAGGTGGTCTTGTGCCCAAAAGTAAACTGTAAATGTGGAAAGCTATTGAGAAGGATAAGGAGCGTGATGTGGACCTCTGGACTTACCAACCAACATGAAATTAGTAAAATTTTGCAGAAACCCCGCTATTGAGACTGCGTATGATTCTGTGTCAAAAAATCGTGGAAAATTATGATCATAAAAGTTGTACTATTCGTTATTATTTTTTAATAAAATTCTTTGTGGCGATCAATGACCGTTAATAGGAAGGTAATAAGATATTCAGTTTATCTTAAAGGTTTAAACGTGTGTTCCCCATTGACATAAGGGAACTATAAATTTATGGAAAGTTTCTGATACCACTGTTTTACATTCGCCTCATATTTGTCAGCTTAGGGTATAAATATTGCCTGCAATATTTGGTTCTCCAGTTTCTTTTTTGATATATAAACACACGCATACACACACACACACACACGCTTATGCACACACATAAATATGTGTGTGAGTATGTATGTATGTGTGTATAGCACATGTATAAATCCATTATATATATACATATATTATATATATATATATATATATATATATATATATATATATATATATATATATATATATAATGCTCTCATAAAAACATACACCATGCACAATACACACACATTTGTATGTATACATATATACATACATACAAATGTGTGTATTGTGCATGGATGTACATTTTTATGAGAGTTTTTTTGTACAGTAGGGTGTCAAAATATTATTTTAATTAAAGCTTTAAACATTTTGCTCATCTCAACTTTTTGGCTCCATACAGAATTTTCATGGATTTGTCAGTCTGGTAAGGAAGCAGTGTAAATTTCATGTAGCACTGACAAATAACAGGAAAAAACTGCGGGAAAAACAGAAATTTAATTTTCCATGATTCTTGCGCCTGAGATGCCACAATTGATAAGGACGTGCGTGTGCATGTATAAACAAAAATACATTTATACATACATACGCATTTGCAATTGTGTCAGATGTATGTTGGTACACTTGAATTCGAATTTGTGTGTGAGTTATCATTCTTTGTCTTAATTATTTGCAGTAATAATAATAATAATAATAATAATAATAATAATAATAATAATAATAATAATAATTATCATTATTATTATTATTATTATTATTATTATCATTATTGATAAATAGTTCAACCGCACTACTGTTTGAGATCATTCTGTTTGTGTGTGTGTGTGTGTGTGTGTGTGTGTGTGTGTGTGTGTGTGAGAGAGAGAGAGAGAGAGAGAGAGAGAGAGAGAGAGAGCCTATGAGGCAGAAAACGAAGGCCTTTCAAACCTGGACCTTCAGTCAAATGAAGTCGACCGAATAGAGACAGACGCAAGAGCTCTAAGTGAAGCTTAACACAGTTCAGTAGATTGTTGCTGAATCAGCAGACGCGAAGGAATCAAGAGTAAAATCCATCGGAGAGGAAAGAAATGGATTTTAATATTTCTTTACTTGCCTATGTGCCATTGTGTGCCTGTCTCTGAGAGTGAGCCTTCAAGACGATTCTTTTTTGCAAGACGACCGTGAAGGGCTCACGTCTTAGATCTAATTCAGTCACTTAACTAATGCCAATCGCGCCTTTTGAAAAGGATGTAGGTTTATCTGATATGGGGAAACTATAGTTTTTCTTACCGGATCGGAAACTTGTTTTGTAGATTTAGCATTAGGGTATTTGCAGCGTCCCCTCGATTCCCAGGTGCACCAAATTTTGAGACTTTTACTCTACCTCCATTTGCGCTTTTATCTTAAACCTTGCTGCGCAACCTCTCTGCCTATCACTTCAAAGTACAACGGTGGGGTTTTCTCACAGTTCCACCTTTAGATACTTGTACTTCGCCTTTATTTTCTTTCGGCGCCAATGATCTTGCAGTTATGACGCCAGATGCATTGCAATCAGTCAAACATTCAATCTTTATTTTCTGGATCTTTCATCTTGCTGTCCATCCACTCCAGCACCCTCTCTTTTTACTGTCTTATTACTGTCTTATTGCTGTCTTAAACTGCAGGGGCGTCATTGGGGGGGGGCCACTTGCCCCCTCTCAGTACACTGATGGCGCCCCCAAGACTTGGTTTGCCCCCTAGTCTTTGAAATAATAATAATAATAATAATAATGAGTGGGTGGGTGTGGCACACCTGTTTGCTACTTTATTAACTCAATACAGCTCTTATATGGCTTCGAAATGCTCCAAAATGCGCACAAATTTCCAAAAATTTCTCGGGGGGGACTTACAGCGGCCCCCCCTACCCTAGCTGATAGGGCTCGCTTGAATCGCCACCCCACCCATACCATAAATTCTAAACCACCCCCCCTTCCCCCCCACCACAAGAAATATCTGAAGTGACCCAGCATTTGCAATAAATATACTGAAGGTTTTTTTCCTCCTGAAAGATATCCTGAGGAAATACTTCTCATGTGGTTATTGTGCCGCATTGCTACGCATTCTCTCGGTGAGAAAGCTTCATAGCGATGTGTTATTCGTAGATTTTATTCCTGCATTTTATAGCTAGTGATTATTTTGCTAATCGAACTAGGCGGATCTTTTCCTTGGATCATGAGACCAGTTACTGGCTAAAGGCCGCCACTAACGCTCATTTATACCTGCGCAGTTATGCCTGCACAGTCGGCTTGTGCAGACAAAACTGAGCGCCCTAACTTTCAGTTTTGCCTGCACAGGCATAATTGCGCAGGTATAACTTAACGTTAGAGGGTTCAGTTTTGCCTGCACAGGCCGACTGTGCAGGTATAACTGAGCGTTAGTGGCGGCCTTAAAATAAGTGTTTTGGGTAAAAGAACAAAATCCTATTAATATGAAAAAAAGCAACGAACAACATTATAAAAAAAAACAGTTTTTTACTAATTTTTTTCTTTAAAGCCCCTGTCTTCTACATCTCATCCACCCTAATATTTTTCTTTCTGTCTAAATGGAGTTTAATATCACCAGACCACGAGGCAAATTATTAACTCAAGGAAGATAAAAGACCTACGCTGATAAATTATAAGTGGAAAAAAAGCATCTGCCGATCTACAAAATAGAATATATTTTTTTTTTCCTAATGTCCCTGCCCCCCCTTTCCTCCTTCTTCCCCTCCCCCCCTTCCCCCTCTCCTGCCACAATATTTCTCTTTCTGCTTGAGTGGATTTGAATGTCAGGTTGTCCAGAAAAAAAAAAAAAGTTCCGATCCATCGGACATCTACCAGTTATCATCGTCAGCGGCTTCTTCTTCTTCTCTCTCTCTCTCTCAATTTTTGCTGAAGTGGCCCTTTTTTCTGGATTTCTTTTTACTGGAATTCAAGGTCACTCAGACTAACGTTTCCCGTCTCTTCATCAATCTCCCTAATGGTTCTCTCTCTCTCTCTCTCTCTCTCTCTCTCTCTCTCTCTCTCTCTCTCTCTCTCTCTCTCTCTCTATATATATATATATATATATATATATATATATATATATATATATATATATATATATATATATATATACACTTACCTGGATTTTTGTTACATATGTTTCGCCAATTTACTTCTGCCTATTCATTTTTCGTTGTCAGGCATAAAGAAACAACATATGCGTTAATGCATGGAAGCACTACGTATGTCAGGCTAATGCATAAATTGTAGGGTAATTCTACGAGTAAGCATTATGCGTGAATTTCAGCATCAGATACAATTCTTTTCCTTTTTGGTTTATGCAGAGGTGATTTCCAAAGGCAATATTAAAATTAAAACATTTAAAATCTTATGTTAAGTAAATACTGCGTTAAATTTATTACTCTACGGGCAAGATTTGGAACATACAGTTTTATGCATGTATATATAAACCTTATATATATATATATATATATATATATATATATATATATATATATATATATATATATATATATATATATAGTATATATATAACCACATGGGTGTAAAATAAAAAAATATATATATATTATAAATATATATATAAACCACAGGATCGGTGTTGGCCTTATTGCTGAGCCATCTTCAGAGAACTATTACAAACGGGTAGAAATTCACAATATATATGCTAGTAAGAATACCTTCTTTAAAATTTATACATCTTACATATTTCTTTTCAAATCAAGGGATCAAGTTTATACATGACCGATATTCCTATTCTTATAGAAGCTATCTTTTATAAAACTCGTCTCAGCGATTTCTTTCCAGCGCATTATGAAAATGAAAAATCTTCTTTGGCCCTTCCCAGTTGATTATATGATTGTTTTTACTAACATGGACTAAATATCCACTGTTCACTCATGCATACCTTACACATCTTTTATACTGTTCTGTTCTATTTTCTGATGTTTTTCTAGTTTGACCAATATAAAATTTATCACAACACTTACATGGAAGTATGTTAACACATTGCTTAGCACTGCCAGGCGAGTACATGTTTCAGTGTTTTTGTTGTTCTTAGAATGTAGCGTTTAAGAACACACACACACACACACACACACACACACACACACACACACACTATATATATATATATATATATATATATATATATATATATATATATATATATATATATATATATATATATATATATATATATATATATATATATATATATATATATATATATATATATATATATATATATATATATATATATATATGTGTGTGTGTGTGTCATATACATATATAAGCATATATAGAAAGGAAACTCTTGTACTTTGGCAATGAAAACATACAGCTATTCAGGTATTCAAGAATTCTCAGATGCAATCCCGGGATATTCCGGAATTCCTCGTACACCTTATTCCAGACTGAACGCCAAGCATATTTTGTAACAACCTAGGTAGTGACCAGTCGATTAAAGCGAAGGTAGTCTTTCCCTGTTAAAGCACTGACTGAAATACATATCTACAGAAACCTCCAACAGGACTGATTAAATATGGGCATTTATTGGTCTGATGCCTCTGCTTCTGGTGATATGTATTTCTTATAAAAACGAGTAAACAATGTGCCGAAGTTTCTTCGGCGCAATCGAATTTTCTGTAGTGTATAATGCTGTATGAAACTTTTAGCCACCGCCCACGGAACTATTAGCCTTGGCCCATGGAACTCAGCCACGGTACGGTGGTGGCCTCAGCCAAGGCCCTTAAAACTCTTAACCGCTGCCCATGAAACTCAGCCACGATCTTGTGGTGGCCTGGGTTGTTGGTACCTATAGCGGTGCCAGATGTACGATTATGTATAACTTTAACCTTAAATAAAATAGAAACTACTGAGGCTAGATGGCTCCAGTTTGGTATGTTTGATGACTGGAGGATGGATGATCAGCACACCAATTTGTAGCCCTCTAGCCTCAGTAGTTTTAAGATATGAGGGCGGACAGAAAAAGTGTGGACGGACAGACAATAGTGTTCTTTTACAGAAAACTAAAAACATACCAACACATTGACCACCAGAGCAGATTTTCAGTATACGTCAACTCTAGAGTATGACATCATAGTTAACAAGGGGCCTTAGAAATTTTATTATGATGAGGCACTTACAAGGAGAAGCTTCAAGAGAAAGGAAAGATTAAAAAATTAATATTTGACATGAAATATAGGAAATGGCCTTAAATACTTAAAATTTAGTATAAGAAAATGATAGTATAAAGCATTTGAGTTTTTAAAATGAGGAAATAGATAGATAAATAGATAGATAGATAGATAGATAGAAAAATAAATAGAAAAACAAACAAAAACCAGACAAATAAATGAACAGACAGATAGGGGGAAAAACTAATTATAGAAAATTATAATGAGTTTCATTGTTTTATTGTTACTGAATATGTAGCATTTACAAACAATATATATATATATATATATATATATATATATATATATATATATATATATATATATATATTATATATATATATATAATATATATATATATATATATATATATATATATATATATATATATATATATATAAGTGCGTATGTGTGTAAATCTGGAAACCTTACATTTCCCGACAGTCTTGATATTCTGCTGTTCATGGACACGAAAAACAATCGTAAAAAGAATGAAAAAATAACAAAAATTTTGATATGGTAAAAGAAATTCGTTCAAGCGTTTAAACACTTGAATGGAAATTTTTGCTCCAGTTCTCTTCCGTTCAATTTTTTCTATCTTTTGAAATGTTGATGTTATCAGTGAACTACAAATGAGAATTCAGTATTATCTCTTAAGTTTTCATTGAATGTTGTGAGGGTTATTGAACATTAGTCAAACACACCATTACAAAAGACCTTGCGTACATACGACTAATATAATATATATATATATATATATATATATATATATATATATATATATATATATATATATATATATATATATATATATATATACATATATATATATATAATGTATGTATTTATTTATTATACATATATATATATATATATATATATATATATATATATATATATATATATATATATTATATATATATATATATATATATATATATATATATATATATCTGTATGTATAATAAATATTTATATACTATGTATAAAACTTGCATTTATATCTAAGTGTGTATCTGTCTATGTGTATGTTTGTGTATGTTTGTGTGTGTGTATGTGCCTCCGTACAATCCTTGTAAGACGAAAAGAAAAATGTCTGAGATCGCATAAAAATCGGAGTCCGAAATAGAACTTTTAAGCAGAACCATTCAGACTCAAATCCAGAAAAGTCGTTGTCGAAAGACAAAAGGGACAGGAAGGACCCAAATGAGGGATTCAAGTCCTTTGAAAAATCTGGTTCTTTCGACGCAAGACGCACAATCTTTTCTTTATTTTTTCTTCTAAAAATATCTTTTGGATTTGCATGCAGACTGCGCGTGCTTTTGGATGCATGTTTGTGTCATGTGTGACCTTTTCGGAAGTCAGTAGGTTGTTATTATTATTATTATTATTATTATTATTATTATTATTATTATTATTATTATTATTATTATTATTATTCGAAATGGGCACTCATTCATTTAGAGTAAAATACTGATGCCAGTGCAGATATCTGCATTTAATTTTATTATTATACAGAGTATCTTTATTCGTTTTGGCATTCAATTTGTATAGAGTCTTCTTTATTCGCCTCACAATCTTCTTTACGTCAGCATATAGCTGGTATGTCAGGTAACTTGATATACCAGTACATGCTGATGAAAAGGAGATTGTAAGACGAACAGAGAAGACTGTACAACATAAATGCCGTGGAAAAAAAAAAGTATACCTTAGTTTTACCAGACCACTGAGCTGATTAACAGCTCTCCTAGGGCTGGTCCGAAGGATTAGACTTATTTTACGTGGCTAAGAACCAATTGGTTACTTAGCAGCGGGACCTACAGCTTATTGTGGAATCCGAACCACATTATAGCGAGAAATGAATTTCTATCACCAGAAATAAATTCCTCCAACTCTTCATTAGCCGGCCGGAGAGTCGACCTCGGGGCCTAGCGAGTGCTAGGCCACAACTCTACCGACTCTCCCAACGAAGAGCCGTGGAAACAGCTATAACGATACTGCACTCAGAGGTCCTTGCCAACAAAAGCATAACTTGCTCAGTAAGCTGAGTAGAATACAGGTCTCCTGAGTGATAAGAAAAGAAAAGAAAAAAAAAAGAATATACAGAATTGTGAAATATTTACGATATTAGGTAGACAAAAAATAATCAAATCACAAGAGACTAAACACATAAACAATAAGAATTTGAAAGAATATTACAAGAGAAAAAATAACATAACTTGTTCAGTAAGCTAGACAGAAGGCACATTTACTGTGTAAAAAAAAGAGGAACAATATATTGTAAGATATTATTGACAATATCAAATAAAAAGATAAATAAACCACAAAACAATAAACACAGACGTAAACAATCAGAAACGAAGAGAAATGAAAAAAATGGAAAAGTAAAAAAATAAAAAGCTGTAAGTCTTAAGTAGCATCACAAACCTCGCTCAAATTAAGGCTTAGTGTCCTGTAACGTGAGATTACATCCCGATACACAAATGGGAGGCTTCCCTTTATAACATAAAACTAAGTTTTCAGTCGGGAATTATCCTTTTAAATGCAAAGTCACAAAGACGCACGCGTATCTGCCAAAAGTGTATAGTCATTCTCTCTCTCTCTCTCTCTCTCTCTGTCTCTCTCTTTCTTATATTTTTCTTTGTTCAGCGTATGCGTTAATCCCTTATGAGGAAGTTACCTTCTTTATGCCATGATAAAGCGTATTCGCAAGCTTTATGTTACTTGTTCTTTGTCAGTGTCAGGCTGCCTTCTCACAGTCAGTGGTAATTCTCAGATAGATATTTCGAATGAGAGATAAAATAACTCTCCGTTGTTATCTTCAGATAGAAAGACAGACAGTAAGATAGATAGATGGATAGATAGATGAGTAGATAGAACGATAGCTTTATGTTACTAGGTTCTTATAGTCAGTGGTTATCCTCAGATAGATGGGTAGATAGAAAGATAGATAGATAGATAGATAGATGGGTAACTTTATGTTATTAGTTCTTTGTCAGTCTACTATAAGTCTGCCTTCTCACAGTCAGTGGTTGTCCTCAGATAGATAGATAGATAGATAGATAGATACATAGATAGACAGATATTCTGAGTGAGAGGAAATATCTCACCATTGATATTAACGATTTTATTAACGTTATTAATTTCTTTTTTGTTATCACTGTTTCTGCTATTATTACATAACGAACATCAGGACTAAAAAACTGGTTAATCCTCACGACAATGTTCCCCTAGTGAGGGGCCTATTTATGTCTAAGGCCTAAAAATAGCGCATTTTGGTCCAAACACAGCCCTCATCATTCAAGATTAAATTTGTAACGTAGGTTTTAAGGTTGCTGATGAAGTATTTAGTTTTTTTTACATATTTGTATTCTCCTTAGTAGATGGCTTTGCTGGGTAGAGCCAACCCAAGTTAGTTTCGCATGAACGTTTTTAAATAAAAAAAATACTAAAAGCGACAGCTACAATAATAATAATAATAATAATAATAATAATAATAATAATAATAATAATAATAATAATAATAATAATAATAATATGCTTTCTCTCGCAATGCCATAGAAATTCCAACATAAAATTGGTTTATAAATTTTTCCCGCGTTACTACATATTCTGCCTTTATGGTTGAACACAATTCTGTTTGCTTCCTCACTTTTTTTGTTTCTTCAGACCCTAGGTTGAGAAAATTAAGTTAGCTCTATCGTTGACCTTCAGATATAAAAGATAAATAAAAATAAAAGATAAATAAAAATAAGAATTTTGAAAGCGACCAAAGAAGAAATTATACAAACTGCATCATAACTTTAGGACCTTATATGACCTGTTCTGCTCCTCTCCCTTCTAACATCCAAATGCAAAAGAGAAAATTATCTCAGGGAATAATCCCTTGAAACCTTTAAGACGTAAAGTCCTCGCAGTAGAGACAGAGGGACAGACAGGAACTCGTTGACAAGGTTCTAATCCAGACTTACTGAACAGGATTAAGCCTGATTTCGTGAGGTGCCAGAGCTATTGCTTTAACTAAGGACGTGGTACTGATCCCCAGTATGCACATCATGTAGGTATGTATGTATGTATGCATGTATGTTCGAACAGTATTTGATAGAACACCAAATCTATTGTTTTAACTATCGATGTGATGCAGGTAACTGAATTGCCTGTCATAACATATTCAGACAACCCTACACACACACACACGCATATATATATATATATATATATATATATATATATATATATATATATATATATATATATATATATATATATATATATATATATATATATATACATATAATATAAATATATGTATATATACATATACATATTAAATACACACACATACACATACATATGTGTGTGTGTTGTATTTAATGTTAAGATTTAACATTGTCAAATAATTCCAATTGCGAGAAAAATATTTAGTTCCAATAGTGATAATTTAGTGTATAAAAAAAACTCTATATTTTTTTGTAGGCTCCGATGACGGGCGATTTCGATAAGCTAGTCATAGAATAAGTCAAGAGATGAAGTCAGTATGACTCTCAAGTCGACGTTCAAGGAAATCAAGAGAGCAAAGTCGATATTTTGTAAACTACTATTGTGTGCTTGGTGTTCAAGTAGGGACCCTTCAAATGTTTTTCATTCTATTTTTGTAAATGTTTGTTTGTTTCTGGGAGTCAATATAAGTCAAAAACTGTATTACAGTGGTTCTTTATAGTATTCAGATAAAGCATGTAATAATCGCCTTTTCTTCCGACTGACTCTGCAGCTGAGAAAAATTTCTTTTTTGCCATTTTTCTAATTAATGTTCCATTTTGTCTGTCCGTCCTCACTTTTTCTGTCCACCCTTAGATCTTAAAACTAATGGTTAGAGGCCTGCAAATTGGTATGTTGATCATCCACCCTCCAATCATCAAACACCAAATTGCAGCCCCCTAGCCTCAGTAGTTTTCATTTTATTTATGGTTAAAGTTAGCTATCTTGCTTCTGGCAACGATATAGGATAGGCCACCACCGAGCCGTGGTTAAAGTTTCATAAGCCGCGGCTTATACAGCATTATAATGAGACCACCGAAAGATAGATGTGTTTTCGGTGGCCTTGATTATACGCTGTAGCGGGTGTACAGAAAACTCGATTGCGCCGAAGAAACTTCGGCGCATTTTTTACTTGTTCCTATTGTCTTCACTTTCTTGTGCACATAGAGGACTTTTGTTTCAAGGTATATTTATACAAAAATATGATGCAGCATGGACACTGGTCCTCCGTTCCGCAGTCAAAAAAACAATGAAAGTAAAAAATGACGTTGAGAGTTGCTTGCAAATTATGTGACTGCCTTGGGGAATCGGGTCAGATCGTTTTTAAGAAAGAAAGAGTTAAGAAAAACTGCATTTGGACCTTTAAAACAGGAATAAACTTCTTGCAAAAGAATTTGAATCTTTAAAGCATAGATTCAGCTTCGTTCAGACCTCGCAAGAATAAGTGTTCTACATGAATTCTTCAATGAAACATTGATGAAACATGTTTTCTGATGTTTCTCGTCCATTTGCCCTCCCCTGATCTTTCAAAACTCATCACACTGAAATTGTTCCTATCACATTCTGTGGCACATAAGTTCACTACGAAAGTGCTTGAGGGAACAGCCTCAAATAGCCTTAACGTTATTAATGTTATTGGTGTTCCTTTTGAATTGTTATCGTTACATAAAATTCACGAAAACCTATAAAACGTTCATGTTCATTGTTATTATTATTCGTTTCTGGTAATTACTATTATTACGAGCTTGTTGGCGCGCTGGAACCCGGAGCTGCTGTCTTCCCTACCCTCCCGATCCCCTACCTACCCCGTCCCCACCCGGGCCGGACAAACAGATTTGCAGGAGGAGGGCGGACGTCTTCCCTACCCTAACGTCTCCCTACCCACCCAGCCCCTACTCGGGGCGGACAAACCAGCATGGGCTGGGTGGCGGTGTCATGTCTCACAAAAAATTCACTCGGATTATTATTATTATTATTATCCTGCTTTCATGTACAAGTAACCAACCCTGTAAAGGTTACATTGCAGTTTAACGATATTTCATGCTTGTTACATATGGATGCTTTTGCAGGAACGACAACACCAGGAATAAAAGAAAATGACGAGGAAAAACAAGACGACGACGAAGAAGAGGAATTGTTATTGTCATAGGAAAACTTCATTACCATAATGTACAGACAGAGAGTGTTTGTTTAACATAAATAATGCCCCAACGCGGCTCGCGCAATGTATAACGAAGGATGTCTTGTCCTCTTCAGGAAGTCATTAGTCGCCGGGGAAGACGCAGAAAGCGACAACGGATAAATAGCTCCCGGCTAAGTCCGGTGTTCTTGCTTCGTGCTCTGTTTGTTAATTGTCCCCCTATGGAATTGTTTTTCCTTTTCTCTAACTGGCTTTCACTGTTATCACAGAATCTGTATATTTAATTTTTAGTTTTCTGTAAAAGAAAACTATTGTGCCGGCTTTGTCTGTCCGTCCGCACTTTTTCTGCCCGCACTTTTTTCTGTCCGCACTCTTTTTTGTCCGCCCTCAGATCTTAAAAACTACTGAGGCTAAAGGGCTGCAAATTGGTATGTTGACCATCCACCCTCCAATCATCAAACGTACCGAACTGCAGCCCTCTACCCTCAGTAGTTTTTAGTTGATTTAGCCATAATTGTACTTCTGGCAGCGGTATAGGTACCCACAACATAGGCTACCACCGGACCGTGGCTGAGTTTCATGGGCTGGGGCTGAGAGTTTTATGGACTGTGGCTGAGGCCACCACCGGACAGAAAACTCGACTGCGCCGAAGAAATTTCGGCTCTTGATTCTATTCTATTCCTTATTTCATTTGTTGCCTCGTGATTTATTTTATGTCGTCTCTCGTTCGTTTATACGTGGTAGGATGCTACCACACTACGGTGAAACACATCATGTATAACCGCGGGAAACTTATCGCATACATGTCACAAATGGGTTGAAAACAAGTTAACCACCTTAAATGGAGAACTAGTTTTTAGTAAATGCTAGATAACCGAATGAAGCGCTGGTCAGTACTGCCAATAATTCGGGGACTTGTATTTAACCTGCTTGTGACGTGTGCAGTAAGTTGCCAACGTGCATTTATAGCATGAGGGTCCTCTTAAACATGTTATAAACACCTTTCAGAAATTTATCGCATACATGTCATAAACAGGTTGAAAACAAGTCAACGACTCCAAATGGAGAACGAATTTTTGGCAAATGCTGCATAACCGTTTGAAGTCGTTGACCTGTATTTTACTTGTTTGTGATATGTGTAGGATAAGTTGCCAATGTGCGCTTTTAGAGTGTTTTATTGCAATGGGACGCACCACTACTAATTTTTTTTTTTCTTATACTGAAATTTTCTTGTTCTTCTTATTTACTTTCAGCTTGAGTCACTATTTCATTACTGCTTCGTGGTATCATTTCCCTTGTCTCGCATTTCAATACGGTTGGTTAGGCCGAATCAAGATGTCCACACTAAGCCTATTGGTCCCTTTAACACATTTCCACCCTTTGTACCAGGGCCCGTGCTGCCTTGAGGCAAGACCACCTTCATTAAGGCCGGCTTAATCTAAACCAAACACGATACCTGTCGTTTGTTTCAAGCCGTTAAATTTTGTTACGGTATCTACCACTTTCTTTCGTTGTTCTTTGTCTTTGATCTCTCATGATCTGTTTTCTTTTATTTTTTATATCCTTTACCTTTACCTTTGCTCTAATTACTATTTGGAATTTTACATGTTGCCTCATGATATATAGTCTCCTTCGTCTTTCATGAGTTTTTAAGTATTTTCATCAGCTTTATTCTCGATTTTTTACTTTAATGGTATGAACTCATGATTCATTCATTATTTTGTGTTATGTTTCATGCTATTTAAAGGTTATTTTCTTTTTTCTTTTT